>NC_064282.1:100510425-100658514 GCF_019186545.1 Solanum stenotomum
TGTGAACAAGCCAAGCAAGTTAAGCAGCAATCGTTGAAAAACTTACTGAAGCCTGCTAGCATTCCGCCACTTGTGATTGGTGTGTTGTTGCAAGTCTTTCAGCAATTTACTGGAATCAACGCTATTATGTTTTACGCGCCTGTTCTGTTTCAGACTATGGGATTCAAGGCAAATGCCTCGCTTCTATCCTCTGTCATTACTGGAATTGTTAATGTTGGAAGCACATTCGTTTCGATCTACCTTGTTGACAAGGTTGGAAGGAGAAAATTGCTCCTTCAAGCTTGTTGTCAGATGTTAATTTCTCAGTTGGCAATCGGAGCAATTTTGGTAACAAGTTTGTCGGAGACAGGAACGTTGAACAGGACACTTGCAGCAATAGTGGTGCTGCTTGTGTGTACGTATGTAATGTCGTTCGCGTGGTCATGGGGACCTCTTGGTTGGTTAATTCCTAGTGAGACATTCCCATTGGAAACAAGGACAACTGGTTTTGCATTCGCGGTCAGCACAAACATGCTCTTCACTTCTATCATTGCACAACTTTTCTTGACTATGCTTTGCACTATGAAAGCCTATATTTTCTTCTTTTTCTCTGGATGGATCGTTGTCATGGGATTATTCGTCTACTTCTTCTTGCCTGAAACGAAGGGAGTTCCGATTGATTCCATGGTCGAAAGAGTGTGGATGCAGCACCCTATTTGGAAGAGATTATTCTAGAATGTATTATGTTTTTATTAAGTAGTTTTTTGTGATCAACATTTAGCTTTTTGTTTGTAGGTTCAGTTTTTATCATATGGATTAGAATATCAGTTTTTTTTTTTTTGTCATTAAAAGTAGTCTGTTAGTTTCTTATTTGTTGGTATGTAGCTGCATTTTTGTTTTCTATTTGCTTCATTAATGTTCACACAAATTAGAAATTTATAAATTGATCATCTCTTGCTTTTATGTTGAAACAATAAGAAGATCCACAATCAGATATTTCCTCCTATGAAGATAGCAAGTATACAGATAAAAAAAAATGGGAACTTATATAATAAAATCAAGATGAATTAATTCTATCATATCTAGTAGGGTTTTTGTTTTTAACATATAAGTGGCAATATATATGAAATATCAAAAACACCTTTAAACTTGGCGCAAATTGTTCATTTCATCCCCGAACTTTTGACAGCTTTAAAAACACCCCTCTACCTGACTAACTAAACTTAGATACACCCCTGATACACTCTCGATATGCAACATGACTTAGCAAGTAGTCTCAAACTCTTGTAGGAGCATGGAGTTCTTAATAAAAATCGAGAGAAGTGTTGAAAAATCGAGAGAAGTGTTGAAAACACCCCTAAACTTGACGAGAATTTAGGGGTGCATTTCACTAATGTTGCAAGATTAGGGGTGTATTTAGCTTCAATTAGTCAAGTAAGGAGGTGTTTTTAAGGCTGTCAATAGTTCAGGGATGAAACTAATAATTTGCGTCAAGTTTAGGGGTTATTTTTATACTTCTCTCCAATATATATTGGTAGAATTCTCAAGTCATATATTAGTTAGAGATGATTGAAAAAGATTAAAGAAAATTATTTGACTCTAAAGTTATCTTGTGAGTTATGGAAAGAAACCTAACAATTATCCCTTATAGAAATTGAAAAGGATAAAGAAAATTATTTGACTCTAAAGTTATCTTGTGAGTTATGGAAAGAAACCTATCAATTATCCCTTATAGAAGGTTAAGTAGGATTGACAGATTTCTAGACTGACAAGCATTTGAAGGTGAAGTGTATATAACAATTGAAATCTTAAGTGAATTCTACATTGAAATGAGGTAGGAAAATGAAGAGCGTTAATCTATATTTAAGACATACATAGTTTATGGACATTGTATATATTATAAGACATCGGTAGATTTTACATCGGAATGGTACACAACTTTTACAAGCAAATATTAACAAATCTAAGGATGTTGTATCTTAGTTTTTTATTGGTAAATTAAATCTTATAACATTGATCGTAGTATTTTACATATCTCCAAAACTTTCGAAGACGCTAAGTTTTAGTTTTAGTTTTTATTAAATATTATTAAATAACTAGACATGAACATTAAGGTGTATTGATAAATAATCAGATACCAATTCAATTTAAGAATGTAGGGATATTCACGATTCAGTTTAAATTAGTTTTTTTTTTAAAAGGAAAATTATATCAATTAAGCCAATTCTTTTAAATGTTAGAATCAAAACAAACTATTTAAGTCAGTTTTTCATCGTTTTGATATTTATTTATTTATTTGTTAATTCAATTTTTTTGTCATTTTAATATATATATATATATATATATATATATATAAGCACATATTAGATTGACTATAGTTCAGCGTAAAGCTATCATATCAATTGCACATTAAGAAAAGAAGGAACTATATAGAGTATGTAATTAAGTAATAATAAAATTATTGTAATCTCATAATCTTAGTAACATATTACCTTGTTAATAAATAGAGGGAAATAAAATATCTCTTCCTATTTTATCCCCCCTCCCCATCTATATGTTAATTTCTTTTATTTTTAAAATTTTCTCTTTAATATTTATTGCATTTTAAATATATTATATTAATGAGAATTATCTAAATGTGTTACATAATTTATGTTTTTTTGAGTATAAGAATTTAGAACTTTTGAACCGAAGTATTCAAATATTTATTAATAAGTATTTATATAGCCGGTTTGATTTGTATTTATGGTTATTTTCTTGCTTAGAATTAAATAAAATATCGAAATGAACCTTTTTTTTTCCCAATCAAACTGTAATTTACCATATCGAAGTTTGATATTATATTGGATAGAACTTTGAAACTTTTAGATTTTCTAGAAAAGATGGGATCAAAACTTATCGATTATCGAAGTGAAACTTGACATACCGACGTCCATTCCTTGTGAATTGTTAGCTCACATATATATAAGTATCATTAGCGAGTGCTATAGATCTCTTGACTGACCTATTATGATATATTCATAATATTAAGACTTGACAGGGAGCATACATGATTCTTTTAAAAGCTAACATGTGAAACATTGAATAAATTATAAACATATCTTTTTTCTTTATACGTAATTATCAAATTCTCTTATCAAAGTTTGATTTATCGAACTGAACTTTCGTTCTTAGTATCCACTATTTTCAGTTACCAATTAATAAATTATTGAAATCAAACTTTTAAAAATATCAATCTGATCAAACTAAATAGCAAACATCCACTCCTAATTGCAGATATTTTTGTTTTTGGTATCTACTACTTTCAGTTATCGATAATTAAATTATCGATATCAAACTTTAAGAAATAGCAAACACCTACTCCTAATTGTAGATATTTTACTACTTTCCAATTATCGATATCAAACTATTCAAACCAAATAGCAAACACGCACTCCTAATTGTAGGATATTTTCTTCTACTCGATTTGATTCAATTTTTTGATTTTTCATGACCATCATACCCTTCATTATTGGTCAAAAGATTATTTATTACTCAACACAAGACAAAAAGATCTAATATTTTATTTGATAATAACTTCACTTGAAGTAAGTAAAAGTAGTATCTTTGAAACTTTTCCTTTTTAATCATAATTTTGAGTCAAAAAGATTTGAGTAGAAAGTGTAGGGACTACACTCTTCTTTCCTCTTTTTGTCCATTCTGATATTGACAAGATTCATCAGCCAACACTCTCATCACTACAATTTCAGTCTTTTCTCAGAGAAACTGTCACACCCCACAAGCCTGAAATCATCCTTTATGGAGTATGAAAGAATCGACAAGAGAAATTTACAGGTAAAATTTGAGTTTTAGAGATTGAAAATCTTGCAGAATCAGTGACAATGGAGTAGGATTTGAGTATAAACACGGATTAGTTGTTTATTAGCTTCTTTAATCTGTTTTGTGATCTGGGTTGTTTTGCTTTTTTCATCTCTTTATACAAGCTCCGACTTTGCTCTTTTGGTTACTCGAACATACGATTTCAGGGTGGGAGGTGGAGGTGCTTATCATCCGAGAAACCCCTTTTGTGATCTGGGTTGAAAGCAAAAAAAAAAAGTTTTTTATTTCCTTTTTCCCCAATGTGAGATTGTATTTTCAAGGCAAAATTGACATTGTTGAGCTTGAGAATCTTGCAGAGTGAGTGACGATGGAGTAAAGGGTACAAACCCTGATGCATTATGTACTGCTTAATTGTTAATTTGGTTCTTTACTGGCGTTGTGATCTGGGTTGAAAGCACTTTTTTTCACTTTTTCTCTTTCCCCAATGTGTTTGATTTTCAAGGCAAAAAAAGGTAGAGAGAATGATGCATTGATATATCGTTTTCATCACAATTGGGCTTTTCCTACTTTAGTTATTGTTGGTTTTGTTTGTTTTTTTCTACGTCTTGCATTATTCTCGTTTTGTTTAAAAAAGAAATCAACTTTTGATCCATTGAATCTGCACATAGTTATACAGAGCCATCACTTTCTATGTCAACCCCATTTCTCATTTAGGAAATTAAGCTTTCTTTTCCCCTTCCGTTTTGTTTGTTTTGTTATAGCTGTCTCCTAGAAAGCTGAGGTCTATGCTACTGGGAGCAGAAAAGAAGAGGAAACAAGAAGGAAGGGATGACGTAGTAGAGGATCAAGAGCTTGAATCTGCTACTGTGTCCTTGAGATCCCATTTGCCTGAGACCCATGACTCCGGTATAGTAATGCATTGACGTTTTGTATATTGCGCAATGAGATTTTGTACTTAGGGGGTACCTTCATTTCTTGTTTTAACGCTTACCTTGTTTACACACTCTGTTAGATTGAATGCAAGTACTTGTTTTTTGCCTGCCAGGTTGTAATTTGGAGAATTACAAAGATGTAAATGTTGTAAGTGTTGTTCCTGAGAGTTCAACTTCCTTAGCACTTGATTCATCAATGTCATTGGAGATGATTAATGACACGAGAATCAAAGATCAATCTTTGGTTAGTACAAGAATTAGGTCTCAAGATGACAGTAGTTTGGACTGTGATGGTGGAATCGATAGTGTTGGTACTGTATCTCCTCTCTTTGAATTTCAAAAGGCTGAACGGGCAGCACAGAGAGTGCCCCTAGCTCATTTCTCAAAACCTGCCCCTTCCAAATGGGATGATGCGCAAAAATGGATAGCAAGCCCAACATCTAACAGGCCGAAGACTGGGCAGAGCAGTCAAGTTGTTGGATCTCGCAAGACTAGTCATTCTGGATATGGCTATCGGCAACAATCTACAAAAGTTGTAGTTGAGGTTCCTGATCAAAAATTGGTTCCTTATGAGGAGCCTGTTGACACAAAACAGATAGACTCAGGCCAACCAAAGGACAGCGGAGTTCAGAAGTTCGTGAGTTGGGAGGCTGAGCCACACCCAATTGCTGAATCATATGTTAAGCCAATGCTCATGATTGAAACATCCATCGGACAATCAGCAAGTAAGACTAATTTTTTATGCGCGATACCCTATCAACCAACACCTTGCACTGTAGCTTTAATCCCTTTACATGTGACTGGAAAAGATTTCTGTCTATTCTTGATATAAATTTGAGTCCAAGAATGGGAAATAGTAGTATTGCTAATTTCAGTGTATTTTTTATAAAGATATTGTTATCATTTCTAGTTTGCATTCTATTGTGTGAAGCACCTTCTATTTAGAGGTTGCACAATTATATTCAATAGTTGTCTCATTTGGCATACTGGGTATGTTGTTGTTGTCTCATTTGTCATTCAATTTTTAATGCTTGGCTTCCTCCATGCACTCCAGATACATTTTGTTCACTTAATGAGATGGTGCACAGAATATTGTTAAGAATATCAAAGCAAATATGCTTCAATACATTCCTTTTGAGCCGAGGGTCTATCGAAACAACCTCTCTACCCCACAAAGGTAGGGGTAAGGTCTATGTACATCCTACCCTCCCCCCACTTGTGGGATTACACTGGATCTGTTGTTGTTTATCAAAACAAAAATATAGATACTTGGAGCACTGATAAAAAGTATTGATACTTGAAGCATTCAAATGTTCTTGAATAGCTGAAATCTTATTGAAAATGTAAAAGCCTGTGATTTAGATTCTACACTCAATGGTTGACAGCAAGGTGGTACACATAGAAGATTTAGCTGGCCTCACGGCTGAACATTTCTAGAAGTGCTAGTATACCTCCTTATAGCTGCATAGTTTTGCTTTTTATTATTATACTCTTCACCTTAGGCTGACACACATTTATTTTTTAAGTTCTTTACATTAGGCTGATATATTTCTTCTTTAAACTCTATCTCCCTTTTCTCAAAGTTTACTTCTCTTTTTAACTCTGCATTGCATGATTAAGCATATGTACCAATGTATTCATGGAGGAATTATAAAGGGAAGTATCTTTTTAAGGAAAGTAGATAATATTGGGTGGCCGAAAAAGAGCAAGACGAAATCTATTGGGGAGGCAAATCCTTAATGTTACTTAAAAGGTCTGAAGTTGCATGTAGTTTTCATACTCTCAGTAATTGGAAAATGTATGTAACTTTTGGACTCTTGGGTCCTGACTTTTATCATCATGATAATGGAAACTACTCATTTTCAAATTGATCTTCAGTTTATATTTCCCAAGTTAAGCCATCTCACTGAAAGATGGGGAAATATGTTTTTTCTCCTTACTCTTGACTCACTTGAACTTCCTTTGGCACTTACAATAACTATTTGAGCCTGTGAGACAACAAAGTATTAGCAAATAAGTGAGTAAAATTATCATGATTTTCTTACGTGATTGTACTATATTTAGTTGGTATCTTCTTGCAACCATGCTTTAAGAACTTCTCTTTTGAGCTCAAGGTCTATCAAAACAGTCTTCCTACCCTACATACATCTCCCAGTACAAAAAAAGAAATCGCCTAGTTTCCAACATTCCAAGAATATTAAAAACTACAATAAATACTTAAATCTATTCCCACAAGTTCTATCACAATAGATTTGCATCCTTTAAATATCAATGATTAGAAGACTGATACGATCTCATCTCCAACAAAAGCGAACAAGCTCTATTCTACCCACTCAATCAACCATGAATCCAAACCAAACAAAATTGACTTTTCCCGCCAATTCCCTTAACCCATCTAGATGACACTATTAGTAATTAATACAAACCCTTCATCTTGTGTCGAAATGGGTCTCCAAGGCAACTCTCTAACATTGCA
This sequence comes from Solanum stenotomum, assembly GCF_019186545.1. Taxonomy (NCBI): domain Eukaryota; kingdom Viridiplantae; phylum Streptophyta; class Magnoliopsida; order Solanales; family Solanaceae; genus Solanum; species Solanum stenotomum. The sequence goes on from NC_064282.1 coordinate 100,517,632, forward strand.
TATCTTGATGGAGAATAAAAAAATGATGCTAGTGATACAAAATCCTTTCATCAAACCTCAATTGTGACGGAAGGGATGAGGATATCTATGGAGACTTACAAAAACTATCTATAAATGTCGACTGCCCTCCAACCACCAATGAACTACCAACTCCTGGGGTTATCATTCTTTCACATTCCAACATGGGAGATACCAATGTACACTCCCATGCACCGAACCCCTCCAATGGCACCAACAACCCCCCCCCCTCCCCTCAACCAGGCTATTCAAACATCTAATATATAGACCCTTTGTACAAGCACTGACAAATGCACAGACTAGCACAGGGAACTAGGGTTTTCTTCCCAACTATGGGACTAGTGGGATAAATTAAGAGCATAGGAACTCAAATGTAAAACAATGTAGCCTCCTCATCTTAGGTACACTCTCTTTTAAACTAATTTTTTTACGACTAGTGAATACAATCACACAGGAAATAGAATAAACTCTAGAACTAATGCAAGAAACCAAAATGAGAATAACTATGTTAAAGAAGATAAAATTAATTATCTTTAAAGAGAAATACAACAAGAAATTCATCTTTATCAGTCTCTCGAATCTATTAAAAAGTTCAATAGATAGCAAGCAACCTTTTACAACTCTCAGATAGAGAACTATGTTTTAGTAATGAATCCAACTGTAAGAACCTGAATGTTGGGACGAAATCCAACAAGGACATTCCAATCATGGAACTAGTTTCCATGAATGCAGGTACAAGGAATCTAAATGTTCTTGTTGGATTATGTCTCCGCATTAAGGTTCCTTATTGTTTGATTCATTACTAAAACATAGTTCCCTATTTGAGAGTTGTACGGTCGCCTGATATTTATTGAGCTTTTTAATAGATTCAGGGATACATAAAGATATATCTTTTGTTGTATTTTTCTTTGTTGATTATCACTTTTATCTCTTCTAACATAGTTATTTCGGTTCTTGTTTCCTACATTAGTTCTAAAGCTTTTTCTATTTCTTGTGTGTTCGAATTTACTGGTCATAACAGAACTAGTTTTACAGGGGGTGTACCTGAGTTGAGGAGGCTACGTTGTCTTGCATTTGAACTTGTGTTCTCAACATTTATCCCACTTGTCTCGTAGTCGAAAGAGAATCTCTGTTCACTGTGCTAGTCTTTGCATTTGTTCGTGATGGTACAAAGGCTCTATGTCTTGGATGTTTTGGTGGTGGGGGGTTGTCACTTCCATTGGTTGAGTTTGTCATATGGGAGTGTACTGTGGTGTCTCACACGATGGAATGTGAAAGAACAGTAACCTTAGGAGTGGTAGTTCATTGATGGCTGAAAGGTTGTCAAAATCCATAGATGGTTGTTGTAAATCTCCATGGCTCTCATCCCCTTCAACATAATTTGAGCTAGGTTGGATGAATTTTGTATCACTAGCATCATTTCTTGATTCTAATCAAGACATGCAGTGTTAGAGAGTGGCTTAGGAGACCTATTTCGACCCAAGATGATGGGTTTGTGTTGGGTATTGGCGGCGTCATGTAGATAGAGGTTGCACCCGTAGCCAATCCGTCCACTGTATCAAGGGAATTGGTGGTAAAGTTTGTTTGGCTTCGATTCATGATTGAGTGGGTAGAGAAGAGGTTGTTCACTTCTGTCAGAGATGAGATCATATGAGTCTTTCGGTCATTGATATTTAAAGGAGACAAATCTCTTGTGATAGAATTTATGGGAATAGAAGTAGTAGTTGTTGTAGCTTTTAATATTCCTAAGATGTTGGAACTAAGAGTAGAAAGATTAACCGCTGAAACTAAAAAATTAGAAGTTGAAATCTCTATTTAAGAATGACAAATAAATGCAGATCTTGGGAAAGAAAGAAAATGAACAAAATAAGTCGGCCCTACTTCAAAACAAAGAAGAGGATAATTCTATTACATGAGTTTTTTCATGATAGTTGGTCCTTCCTTTCTCTCTGTTATTCTTTCATTATGTCAAACTACAATAAATACTTCTAGTTTAGGCAGTTAATCCTTCTACTCCTAGTTCCAACAATCCAGGAATATTTGAAACTACAATGAATATTATTTTTATTCCCATATATTCTATCACAATGGATTTGCATCTTTTAAATATCAATGATCAGAAGGCTTAGACAATCTCATATCTAACAAAAGCAAACAACCTCTATTCCACCCACTGAATCAACCAAGAATCTAAACAAACTTCACTTTCCTGCCAATTCCCTTAACACAATAAACAATTTTTTTGCAAAGGCAATCCCCATCTACATGACGCCACTAGTAACCAACCCATCATCTTTGGTCGAAATAGGTCTCCAAGGCTACTCTCTAACACTGCATGTCTTGATAGAGTATCAAGAAATGGTGCTAGTGATACAAAAATCATTTCGTCAAAGTTCAAGTTGTGTCGGAGGGGATAAAAAGAGTCATGGAGACTTACAACAACCATCTATGAATGTCGACAACCCTCCACCCACCAATGAAATACCAACTCCTGGGGTTATCATTCTTCCACATTCCAACATGAGAGACACTAATGTACATTCCTAAGCACCAAGCCCATCTAATGGCAGCAACAAGCCCCGACCAGGCTACCCAAACATCCAAGCCATAGACCCTTTGTACCATCATTGGAAAATGTAGGGACAAGCACATGGAACTAGGGTTTCTTCCCATAGTTGGGAAGAAAACCTCGGTTTCCTGTGCTAGTCCCTATATTTGTCATTGATGGTACAAGGGATCTATGTATTGGATGTTCAGGTAACCTCGTAGGGGGTTGTTGCTGCCATTGGATGGGTTTGGTGCTTGGGAGTGTACATTAGTGTCTCCCATGTGGAAGAATGATAACCCTAGGAGTTGGTATCCGTATTTCATTGGTGGCCGAAATGTTGTCGACATTTATAGATGGTTGTTGTAAGTCTCTGTGGCTCTCTTTATCCCCTCCGACACAATTTGAACTTTGACGAAAGGAGTTTGTATCACTAGCACTATTCTTGATGCTCCATCCAGACATACAGTATTAGAGAGTAGCCTTGATGACCTATTTTGACCCAAGATGATAAGTTTGTGTAAGGTACTGACGGCTTCATGTAGATATGGGTTGCACCCGCAGCCAATTCATCTACTGGTATTAAGGGAATTGATGGTAAGGTTTGCTTGGATTCGTGGGTAGAGAGGAGGTTGTTCGGTTTTGTCAGAGATGAGTATTGTCTTCCGGTCATTGATATTTAAAGGATGCAAATCTATTGTGATAGAATTTATGGGATTAAAAGTAGTGTTTATTGTAGCTTTTAATAATTCTGAGTTGTTGGAACTAGGAGTAGAAAGATTAACTGCTGAAACTAAAAAATTAGAAGTTGAAATCTCTATTCAAGAATGAAAAATAAATGCAGAACTTGGCAAAGAAAGAAAATGAACAGAATAACTCAAATCAAAGAAGAGGGTTGATCTATTATTCATGATAGTTGGTCCTTCCTTTCTCTCTTTTATTCTTCCATTTTGTCATTAATATTACTTCTTTGTGCGGTTAATTCTTCTGCTCCTAGTTCCAACATTCCAAAAATATTTAAAACTACAATAAATACTACTTCTTTTTCCATATATTCTATCACAATAGATTTGTGTCCTTTGAATATCAGTGATTAGAAGACTCATACGATCTCATATCCGACAAAAGCAAACAAACTCTATTCCACTCAATCAACTATGAATCCAAACTTCACTTTTCTTGCCAATTCCCTTAATACCAATGGACAAATTGGTAGTGGGGGCAACCCCCATTTAGATGACGCCACTTGTAACCAATACAAAACCTTTTATCTTGTGTCAAAATGGGTCTCTAAAACTACATATCTTGATGGAGAATCAAGAAATAATGCTATTGATACAAAATCCTTTCATCAAAGCTCAAATTGTGTCAGTGGGGATGAGGAGATCCATGGAGATTTACAACAACCATCTATGAATGTCGACTACCCTTCAACTACCAACTCCTGGTGTTATCGTTCTTTCACATTCCAATATGAGAGACACCAATGTACACTTCCATGCTCCAAACCCATCCAATGACAGCGATCACCCCTCACCAGACTACCCAAACATCCAAGATAAAGACCCCTTGTACCATCACTGGCAAATGCACGAACTAGCATAGGTAATTGGGGTTTTCTTCCCAACTACGGGACTAGCGGGATCAATGAAGAGCATTGGAGCTCAGATGTGAAATAATGTAGCCTCCTCATCTCAGGTACACCCCATGTAAAACTAATCCCTTTACGACCAATGAATACGAACACGTAGTAAATAGAAGAAACTTTAGAACTAATGTAGAACAGGAATGACTATGTTAAAGAAGATAAAAGTGATGATTTACAAAGAGAAATACAACAAGAATTCATTTTATATGTCCTCGAATCTATTAAAAAGTTCACTAGATATCAGGCGATCATAACTCTCAGATAGGGGATTATGTTTAAGTTATGAATCCAACAGTAAGAAACCTGAATGCAGGGATGAAATCCAATAAGAACATTTTAATCATGTAACTAGTTTCCATAAATGCAGGAACCTAAATGTTCTTGTTGGATTCTATCCCTGCATTTAGGTTCCTTATTGTTGGATTCATTACTAAAACATAGTTCTCTATCTGATAGTTGTACGGTCGCCTGCTATCTATTGAGCCTTTTAATAGATTCGGGAGACAGATAAGGATGAATTCCTTATTGTATTTCTCTTTGCAGATCATTAGTTTATCTCCTTTAACATAGTTATTTTGTTTCTTACATTAGTTCTAAAGCTTCTTCTCTTTCCTGTGTGTTCATATTCGCTGGTCGTAATGGAACTAGTTTTACGGGGGGGGTGTACCTAAGATGAGGAGGCTAAGTTGTTTTGCATTTGAACTTCTGTGCTCATTGATCCCACCTGCCTCGTAGTTCGAAAGAAAATCCTGGTTCCCTGTATTTGCTAGTGATGGTATAAGAGGTCTATGTCTTGGATGTTCGGTAGCCTGGTGGGGGTTGTCACTGCCATTGGATGGGTTTTGTGCATGAGAGTGTACAGTTGTGTCTCCCATGTTGGAATGTGAAAGAACACTAACCCCGGGAAGTTGGTGGTTGAAGGGTTGCCGAAATTCATAGATGGCCATTGTAAGTCTCCATGGCTCTCCTCACCCCCTTCGACACAATCTGAGCTAGGATTGAAGGATTTTGTATCTCTAGAATCATTTCTTGATTCTCCATCAAGACATGCAGTGTTAGAGGTGGCCTTGGAGACCCATTTCGATCCAAGATGATGGGTTTGTGTTGGGTACTAGCGGCGTCATGTAGATAGGGGTTGCAGCCAATCCGTCCACTTGTAGTTAGGGAATTGGTGGTAAAGTTTGTATTCATGGTTGATTGAGTGGGTAGAGAAGAGGTTGTTCGCTTTTGTCAGAGATGAGATCGTATGGGTCTTATGGTCATTGATATTTAAAGGAGACAAATCTATTGTGATAGAATTTATGGGAATAGAAGTAGTTTTTAATATTTCTCGAATTTTAGAACTTGGAGTAGAAGGATTAACCACTAGAAATTAGAAGTTGAAATCTCTATTTATGAATGAAAAATAAACGCAAAGAATAATTCAGCTCTGCAGTGTTGTCTTGTGGACACACTTCTACATTGCTCAAAACAGAGAAGAGGGTAGATCTATCACATGACCTTATTCATGATAGGTAACATTGACATTTCTACATCTCCTCTTTTAGTTTCAAAAATTCTTTGATGAATTTCCTGTACCAATTCCATTTTCTAGATTCTTGCTTAAACTAGATTGGATTTGATATACTCAATTTTAAGATGCGATGTGCTCTACTAGATTGTAGCTGATAAATCAAAATGTGATGTATCTGTATTAGAGTCAAAATGGATGTTCATGAGGACTAGTTATACGGATGTTCCTGTATGGGAACTTGTACTCATGCCCAAAAGCCAAAACACAGATAAGATGGAAGATTTGTTACTCATATGAGTGTGCAGATAAAATAAATACTTCTATACACCAACTGTAATAGATGGATGGATAGAGAGATATATATCATCATTCTTATTCATATATATATATATTATTCTAAAAGTGGGAAGCTCCATAGTTGGATTACCAAAATGTCCCTAATCATAACCACTTTGTCCTGATCACTTAATTAACATGCATTATACAAACTAAAATGTTTGTCTTCTATCAATTGGATAATTAATTCAGTTGTACTGAACCGGGAATACTATTTCTATCTGCAGTAATTATTGTAGACAGTTAGTGTGCAAACTGCAAACCTTTTATAACTATTAGTTATAGTACCAAAATTTCATATTACAACATTTATTTGTTTGGTCTTTTGAGCTTCAATCAGTTAAATATTCTATACCCTTTTCATATTCTTTACACTTTATAAAAGTCACCACACAATGTCAAACTTCTTTATCATTTTATTTTTTCTCCTTTTCTGTTAGACTGCACAAAAAACTACATTTTCCCTCTTATTTGCTGAGTTGTGCCCAGCATAAGGTAATATTATTCCTTTTCCTTTAAACAAGTTCAGTTCATGCTTACCGCTTGAATATGGTTTGTATTTACGAAATAATGTGTGCTGATGATATATTTTTTTCTAATTATTTGACACACTTTATTTTTTAGTTTGCTCCAAAAGAATCACGTTGGGAATAATTTCCAAACCAAATTTAAGATTATGTATGTTGTTTTATTGTTGTTGTTGTCCCCTTGTTGATTATAACTATCTTTCTTATTGGATGTGATGTTTTACACATTGTTTTCCTCGCCTTTTACTTGGTTTTGATGTACTTGAGTTGAGGGTCTCTCGGAAACAGCCTCTCTACCTCTAAGAGGTAGTGGTAGGGTCTGCGTACACTCCACCCTCCCCAGACCCCACCTAGTGGGATTTCACTGGGTATGTTGTGTTGTTGTTGTATGTATTTCGTGAGTTTGATTTTATATACAACTTTATTGGTTTGATACCGTGTGATTTTTGCCTGCTTAGTGGTCTCTCACTTTTAATCTAAGTTGTGCGGACTCTTCACTTCTGATGCCGCACCCTTGTTGGGTTCCCCAAAAATACACTACTTTTGGAGAATTTGACACACACCCACTGACATTTTTGAAGAGTTCGAGCAATATAGCTTTTAATATAAGAATAGATAGTTTTTTTTTCCCATTATTAACTAATATCATACCTGAAGTGCTAGCTTTGTAAAGAAAGGAAATAACTCCAAGCATGTATCTCATTTTGTTACATGACAAAAAAATAATCTCTCATTACAAATATATATTGTATTTGAATCTACTTCCTAACTGAATTATCGTTCAACTTTGCAGGTTCTGAAGATGTCAAATAATTTTACATTTACGAATGAAGTCATGCAACTAGCTTGATTGTATATCAATTTGAAATTATATTTTTCTTTCCAGATTTTCAATTGCTCATTCTACACATATTTAAATAGAGTATTATATACTCCGTTTTAGGAAGTCTATATTAATTCTCATCAGACACATGTGCAATGCATGTGTCCACAACCTAGTATATTTACTATAAGCATGGAACTTAAGCTTTATGGTGCCTTTATGTCGTGCTTGATTCATGATCGTCCACAGTAAATTGTTGAAATACGATGAACTTTTGGATGCAAGATGATAAACGATTATATTTTTTTGCAGTAAATCTGAGCCGTCATGATTCGTCTGTTTCTATACATAGTGCAACTGTTATCCCCCCACCATCGACTGCAAGGTCAGTCTCGATGAGAGATATGGGCACGGAAATGACTCCAATTGCAAGCCAGGAACCTTCCAGGACTGGGACGCCTGTGAGAGCAACTACACCTACTCGCAGCCCAACTTCTTCTCGGCCATCAACTCCGGGAGCTGCACCAGCTTCCTCTCCTTTTCGTCCTTCAAATGATAATTTGGATGCTCATACAAATGAATTGTCTGACCAGGAATTACAGATGAAAACTCGAAGAGAAATCATGGCACTTGGAACTAAACTTGGTAAAATGAATATTGCTGCCTGGGCTAGCAAAGATGGTGAGGATAGAAATTCATCCAGCTTGCTGAAAACTGATAAGCAAGACCAACCAAATACCACTGTCACTGAGACACGTGCAGCTGCTTGGGAGGATGCAGAGAAAGCGAAGTACTCAGCCAGGTAATTTCCGGGATATTAGAAATCTTATTTTAGTTCTTGAGCCTTTTTGTTGAGGTTTAAAATATAGCTACAAGTCAAGCTAGGTTATTCACGCGACCTCCTTGGAGCCCCATTAATGACGTTGATCCTGTTATATATTTTTATAAAAAAAGATTTGCTAGCTTATTCAACTTTGTAGTTATCGCTAAGATGCTCGTCAACTTCTGCTGCACATTATTCATCATGGTGATGGGTGCTCTTTATGTATGCTCTGGAGCATAATCTGATGAAAGCTTATCTATCCAAAGAGAAAAAAACAAGAACCAACAATTAGTTGATCAATGCAGATTCTCAGTGGAAGCTTATGTGGATTTTCTATTTGAATTGTCAATTTGCTACTTAGTGTATGAGTTGCTGGTTATCTTTCTGAAGGTTTAAACGAGAAGAAATCAAGATACAAGCATGGGAAAATCATCAACAAGCAAAGACAGAAGCTGAAATGAGGAAAACTGAGGTAATTAATTATCTTTTGCGCGATCAAGTATTATGCTTCTAGTTCAGCCATCTGCATAGTGCAAAGTTAACTTCTAAAGCTCTCTGAACCAGAAGTAGATGACTTACAGATTTTCTCTATTGACCTTGCATATTATTTATTTGCTTTGTGATTTCGCACAAATTATCGAGAACAATAAAATTAGACCTGCTCTTCACATCCTCTTATATAATTCTTTTGGATAAGTAGTACTCCTTCCGTCTCAATTAATGTGACACCGCTTAACTAGGCACAAAGTTTAAGAAAGAAAGGAAGAATTTTGAAATTTGTGGGTCTAAAACAAGCCTTGGACATTTGTGTGGCTATACATCATTTCATTAAGGTTAAATAGGAATTTTAAAGTTAAGTTGTTTCTAATTATAGAAAGATGACATTTTTTTGGACAAACTAAGAAGGAAAGTGCGACTCATAAGGCCGAAGAGAAACTTTTTGCAAACTAAACATTTTTGGCTTTCAGGTGGAGGTGGAAAAGATGAAGGCACGAGCACAAGACAAGCTAATGAACAAGCTAGCTGCAGTGAGATACAAAGCCGAAGAGAAGCTGGCAGCAGCAGAAGCCAGGAGAAACAAACATGCTGTAAAAATAGAGAAGCAAGCAGAACACATTCGTAAAACTGGCCGTTTACCGCGCTCATTCTCCTGCTGTCGCTGGTGCTTCTGAAGAGCTACAAATCACTATCAAATGCTCTGTATATTTTTTGCTTTTCCACTAAACTAGTATTGTGAAGTTGGAGACTGCCTTTGTGTATGCTTGAAGCTCTTGTACAAACTCAACTGGTTGGCCACTTTACATGTAATTGTTGATCAATGGAAGTTGAAGTTCAGGCATTCTACAGTGGCCAATTGTGATTTGATGATTAATGAATGGTTCCTCCAAGCTTATTAATTTGAAGTTCTTGTACATGAATTTAGTAGTCTTGTAGTCTCTTATTATGTAATGTGTAGTAATATTTATTGCTTCATTTATTTTGTATTTTGCTATATTGTTATCATATTTTCTTGATACCTTGCTTCGATGACTTCTCTTTTTAGCAGAGGGTCTAGCAAAAGCAATCTCTCTACCTCACAAAGGTATGGATAGGATTTGCGTACATTTTATCCTCTTTAAACCCCACTTATGGAATTACATTGGGTATATTGTTGTTTTTACCTTTGTTTAAATTTGGACTTTATTTGATATAAACTAAAAAAAACAGTGGTTTGACCTTAAGCTGTAAATAGAAATGTTGCCCCATCCTAATTTGATTGTATGGGGATGAATAAATATTCTACTTTGATAATAGAAAAAAGAATACTTATACCCAAAAAGAGAAATTATTTACAAGCGGTTACCCCTTACTTTCATACCACTATGTTTTTAACTATTAATTCGCGTTTACTGTTGATGGTATCAAAGAGGAAGAAGCAGTGCTTCAATGAAAACACTACTCAGTTATTTCGGAGTATATAAATACCATCATAGTATATACTTCAATGGTATCAAGTGAATAGAACAAGAGGGCAATCAAGTAAATAGTTTGGGTTGTGACTCCAATCAGGGTAAATATATTGGGTTGGGTCCAATTTGTGTAGTTTTTCCATAAATATTCTACTTTGATAATATGTAGGATAGTAAGGCCCATTTACTAGTGGCCCAACAATGAGTAGGCTTCATTATAATTAGAGCCCAATTTCCACTTTCCTGGCAAGAATTTTTGTTCGAATTATCTTTATAAGGACTGTGTTTAGTTTTTGTTCCCATTTTATTTTTGTAAATATAGACCATCTTTGTGCAACTACTCTTAGTGATGCATCAGAATTTGTGTAAAAGTTGTGATAGATTTTGTATTAATGTCACCATTAGAAATTCTAGTAGTCCGTCAAAACTTGTGAACAATTGGTCCACTTTTTTTCTATAAGAAGGGAAAAGCGTAATCGCTACCCTTTGGGTGCGCACAAGGTCCAAGGACTTGCAAAGGCAAATATTTGTCCATCCATCAAAATTCAGAACTTCTTATGATATGCCAAAGTCAGGACTTGCAATCAAATTTATATCTGCAAGCTATTTAGCAAAACTTCTTAAAATTGGATCAAAACTCTAGTACCAGGACTAAACAACCAATTTGTCCAAATCACCCTAGTCTTTATGCAAGGGGAAAATTCCAATTAAGCTAAACTGATCCAGCAACTTTAGGAGAGGATATAGCAAAGCTGCAAAGGCACTTTTTCTTAACACTCTAAAAAGTTACATACAGTCTTCTTGACCCTTTTGGGCAAACCTAGCCCCCCAGCAACTCTAACTGGTGGAAAACTATGCATCCACCTCAGAGAGTTTAAATACATGAGAAAAAGTTTCTAATAGTACAAAGGCCAAGAAAAAAGAAAGTTTGTTACCCTACACTTCTTAAATCTTCTCATTGAACCTAAAAAGAGCTCACAGATGTATAGAAAACAAATACAGCTTAGAGCAAACGAATCTCCTGACTTTTATTCGTGAACAAGGCCCAACTTCTTTGCAAAGTCATCGTCGTCATCATCCAAGAATTCATCATCAGGGTCACCTTCGTCGAAGTTGTAATCTTCACCTTCAACCGCCTCATAGTCATCATCATGTCCATCTCTCTGATCATAGCCTTTGTGGTCTTGGTCGTCTGCTCCTTCCACAACCATCTCTTCTTCAGCTTCAAGTTCATTTTCACTGCGGTGCAAAGGAGATTGGTGATCCGCTGATTTGGGTACAAGCTTAGAATCTTCCTTCTGAATAGGAAGGTCAGACCCATTCTTGGTAACAGAGGAAGGAAAATCCACATTCCCTGAAGTCATGGAAGTCCTCTCAGTCTGTTGTTTTCTTTCATGTTGATCGTCTTCACTCCCACCAGATGACATGCTACCTTCACCCCCTCTTTTCCTCTTCAAAATTTCCTTTAAAGGCATTGGTCCTTCAAATGATAGATCCTCCCCACCATCAAGTTTTTGGAACTTCCGTTTTCTCGGGGGTTGTTGCTCATTGCTATCAGCAGTTTTCCTACCTTTAAGTTCTGCAAGACTTTTAGGACGCAGGAAGTCAGAATTATTGACATTTATTATATCTCTCCTTATATGAGGAACTCTGTTGTTTCTGCCATCGCTATTGATATCCTCTTGCACTCTTCCCTTTATTCTGTCTCGAGGCCTTCCTTGGTAAGAGTATGGCTGTGGCCTTTCTGAAGACAATCTGCCACGGTCTCTAGCCCTATCCAACCGTAATTCAGCCCTATCATCTGGAGAAGATGATCGAACTGGAAGCTTTATTCTTCCTCGAAGGCGACCACCATTAAGAGAACTATCATGTGAAGGTAAATAGCGTGCATCCCTCCTAGAGCTCTTGTTGGCTCGGCCTTCAACATGCTTTTCACTTGAAAAGTCATGACCAATAACAGATTTCAAACCATTACCCCTCCTGTGCTTCGATAACCGATGCCTCAGATCTGATATCTCAACATGTTCAGGGCTATCTACTGTACCATAGCGTCTGCTTTCAAGATGAGCTGAGCCCCCTGGTATTCTCTCAGAAGAAGCTATATGCTGCTCCCAAGCATAGTGACCCTGGAACCTGTCATACGAGTCATATCCACGCACATCACGGTACATATCTCGGTCAATATCTGCCACTGAATCATAATCAGCAGAATCGCCCATGTCATATTCATTTCTCTCCCCATTCTCCCTCCTTCCACCATAATGATCTTCACCATGATAATAATCTGAACCTCTGAGCTCATCATCCACAAGAACATCAAAACCAGGAGAAGGCTCCCTTGAAATTTCATCATCCTTGTATTGCATGCTGTTGTGATCATCGATCCCAATGGGCTGCTGCTTTCTGTTGGGGGCACTGAAAGGAATGCCATTGGTTGGAGGAGCACTTGGTGGCTTGTACCTGGAATGCTCTCTGTTTATGACAGAATTCGGCGGCAGCACCTTCTCATCAAAGGTGTTATCTTTCTTAGTCAGATGATTTCCCAGTTTTATCACAGGTTTAGGTAGTTCACAAGGCTTCAGAGCATTTGTTTGTGAAAGTTTCGTGCCTTGCACAGACTTTTCAACCCCACCAAATGCCTTCTTAACAGTTGAAGTTTCACTAGATGCAGTAGACACTGGAGGTTGTGTAGGGTTGTTAGAAACAAAGCTTGGTGCATGCATGAATCCACACTTATCACCTTTCCGACAAATCCCTTGCTGGAAAAATATGCAGGGCACAGCTTGTTTACTAGAAGCATATGGAACCTGTGACATAGGTGCAACAGATACCATATGAGCTGCAGAAAATCCCATAGCAGTTGGAACTTGAGCTTCCAAAAACCCATCAAGAGGCTGCAGGGAAAAGGTTAATAGTCAATTGAATGACTAACTAGCAAATACAGAGCAATATACATCTGCTAGTAAAAGTAGAAACTCTATATATACATGACGACAAGGATCTTTGCATATTTATAGCAAGGAGATGAAGAAACTAGAGCAGTTTGAGAAAGAAATAACTCACAGGGTGCCGGAATGCACACTTTGGGTTTAAGCAGTTTCCATTCAACCAGTACCAGCAATCCCTTGGATTAAGCCTAGCCATGTCACTATGGCGGTACTCGCACTCGCTTCCCTGTCAACAAAAAAATTGAAGCATCAATAGAAGTACATCTAGATCCATAGATGTAAATTAGTTCATTAAGGGTTGTTTAGTTCGTACACAAAGCTATACCGGGATTATATAGCACAGGGATAATATTGGGATTAATAATCCCTGGATTATTGAACATTTGGTTCATTGCATTGAAAATGAGATATAAGGTGTATAACGCAAAACCTGTGTCTGGTTTTAAGTTTGATAAAGTACTGTTTACATTTATACCGTTATTTTTAAGTAAATAGGAAAAGAGTAAAAAGGCAACTAAGGATACTTTGTCGTTAGCTGTTTTATCCAGGGTTTGCTAATCCTGGTATAAGAATCCATGTTGAATCCGGTATAAAATAATCCCAGTATTGCTTATATTGGAAACAAAAATCCAACCAAATGTGGGATAAAATAATCCTGAATTTTATTACCGAGTTTTTTTTTTAATCCTTGTAACGTATGGCCCTTTAAGACGTTATATAGCATGGAGAAATCCACCATACATGCATTCACACAAAAAGGAACAGAGATCCTGTAATAAAGAAAGATGCTAAAGGCATTTCGTACACAAGTGGTTTTTACCGAACAGTTACGAAAAGACTCAAAGAAAAATAAATGAGAAACAGTTTCAGTAGTTGCACGTGTTGCATTGATTGACTTTGTCTAACATGATAAGAAGGATCACAGACACACAACCGATAGATTCAAATGCAAAACCAACATATCCCGACAAAGAAGATAAAGACAAATGTGATTGCCAGTGATCCGTATAGCATTGTACATGTTCGTGAACCAATGCACTTATTGTCGCTATCAAAGTCGCCAACTTTAAACTTAATCCAAGATTGACTAAATCCAGTTTGACAAAACCATCATAAAAGCGACAGAAACAAAACAAATTCCTATTAAAAGTAACAATCAAGCTCATAATACCTAGCAGTAACCTAAACATTCCAGCCGAAGGTCAATCATGCCATGTAATAGATGGTTTTAGGATCGCAACCACACAAGCAACAACAACAACATACCGAGTGTAATCCCACAAGTGGGATTTGGGGAGGGTGGTGTGTACGCAACCTTCCCTACCGTTCAAAGATAGAGAGACCATTTCCGAATAGACCCTCGGCAACCACACAAGCATCACATAAATTTAAAATGAAAAGCTAAGCCAGTAACAATTGATGACTTGAAAGGTTCTTACTGTATGAACTATACGTATATATACCTTAAAACCTTTATTATGTAAAGAAGTTGCTACATCAAATTCACTTTATAAAATCAAGATTATCTGGCATCAAGATTCTTTTAAGCTTTAAACTGACATAATCATGAAATAGTTCCTTTTCATATAATTTTTTGGGGAGGGGATTACAAAGTGGGGGAATCAAATCCTCGCCAATAAGGCGAAAGTTCACGTAGTCTACTTACCAACAGCAGCCAAAACAAAGGGTTTACCAATAACACAAAGCTCATCTTGAAATTAACGGAAAAAAAGAATTAAAAACACAATCTTTATCTCTTGTAACACAGATCCTCAACATAAAGGGCATCAAATTCAAATAATTCTGAAGATAAATCAACACTCGATCGAGAATTAAGAACGAAAAAGATTAAACCTTTTTGCATGTGAGAGGAGAAGCAAGAAAATAAACGCAATCGGTGTTACTCTTGACAGCTTCTTCTTCAGCTGATAATTGAACCGTTGCCGGTACCGGTACCTCTGTCGTCGGCGGCGGCGTAGGGCCAACCATAATTGATGTGGGTTTTTCTTCGATGAAACCTAGATACTAGATCCTTTTCAAGAAAATCTTTGACGGTGGATCTAGGGTTTCCGGTGGCGGCTCCGGTACAATGTATGCATATATATACGTGTATATATATATCAGATGAAAAATCTGTGCTGTGAATGAATGAATTTGCAGGGTTTGTGAAGAGAGGAGAAAAGATGAGGTAACCGCTGCTGCTGCTAAGTGTGTGAAGAGAGGTATTTAATATCAAACAAAATAGATACAACAAAATACTCGGGTCGGGTGTAATTCTATGAGTGGAGTCTGATAAAGTCCGGTTTACAAATTCACCTTATTGTATTAAGGTGTAGAAATTATTTTTGATGCACTCGCAGTAATAATAATACACTCAGTAAAATTCCACAAATGAGATTTGGATAGGGTAGAATACATGCAAATATTACAACTATCTCATATAGGTAGTGAAGTTCTTTTCGAAAGACCTTCATTTCAAGTGCAACAATTTTTGGTATAGGGAAGAAGATAATGAACACCGACCACCCTAATATAGACAACATTACTCTACCTACTAAGAAGTCATATAGAGAATAACAAGTACGTGGGCTACGGGTTGTGTCGGGTCAGCCCATTATTTTAAAAAAATGCATTTTTTATAATTTTTAAAAATTAAATTATAAAATTTAAAATATTATCTTAAATATCAACAAGATAATATTACACGGTGTTAATGTTATTACTTGTTAATCAAATCCACAAATAAAATTATATTTATAATATTTATTAAGTTTGATTCAAGTAAAAATATAAATAGCTAAATAGAAATATTAATCTAATTATTTTCTAATGATCATAATAAAACACAAAAAATATGACAATATTTCATAGGCTACTACCTACATAAGTGACTCCCTAGATATTTTAGAAAGATTTTATTTTATGTAGTACATATTTATAAATATAACTTGTATTTAAATTTTAATATTTAAAATTTTAAATAGATTTTGACTTTAGACTTTTGTTATTTTTATTATTAATTAATTATTATTTGTCCCATATGTCGGTCCTATCTATATTTCAAGCCCCACAAATCAGTAGGCTTATTCAAATTGAACTTAAAAACACTTTCCTTTTTTAAAATGGACTCCAAAAAATTTAGCCCAACCATTCAAATCACGGGTTAGGTCAGACCAACCCAACAGACCTAGCCCATATTGATGACTCTAAGTTCAACTATGATATCATATGTGCCATTGTCCAAGCTACATATTCTCCGCGTTAAAAAGTAGATATTCGGACATGCAATTTGAATAATGCATCGCCTTAGGATATATCAAACATCTTTGAATAATGCATCGTTTGTGAATTTTCATGTATATGTGAAAAATAACAACTTAAGAAATTCAAATTACATATCAAAATAAAATTTCAATTTCAAATCGATTTGATTTTAAATCACTAATATCAAATCATGTTCGAACGAGACGTAAAATTTATTCTTAAGTTACGCTTATCATTAAGCCAAAAATACATACTCTATGTACTTATATTTTAGAAATCACATTAATCTTCTTCAAAAGTTTGTCAACCTAAACTCGAAAAAACCCGACTCTTATGTTGGGTTAGTTATCTTCACGAGAATTAGCACAAGAAATCTCACCTAACCCTTTTTGGTAAATTCTTGAAACTCTAAAACCCTACCACACACTGCTAAAACCTTCCAAAAAAAAACAACTCGCCGGAGACTTTAGCTTTCGTCCATAAACGCCGGAATCTACCTTTTACCGGCGACCATCACCATGAACTCCACTTTAACTATCGGTTCATCATCGTTCTTCCACCACTCCATCACTTTCCCCAATTCACCTTCCCGTTCCTCCATTTTCACAATCCCCAAAACTGCTCATAAGAGCTATAGCAGAAGATTCGTCCTTCAGGCCTCCGTCAATGGCAATTCTAAGTCGAACCCATTAATCTCTACTCTCAAATCCGCCGGTGTTGCTGTTGTTTTCGCCGCTGTGGCCTTAGGGAAGTTTCCGGTCGGAACCTCATTTGCAAGAGCTGAAACCCCACCAGCTGCTGTAATGGAAGAGCAACAACAAGAGGTAGAAGAGGAAGGTTCACCACTGACCCAGTTCTTAGAATCCAGTCCTGAAGCTATTGAAGCCCTAAAAAATCTCCTCCAGGAAAAATTGGAATCAGGGGAGGACGAGGAGAGTTTGAAAATACTGAAGAAGTTGTCGTCTGCTCAGCCGGAGAATACCGAATGGAAATTCTTAACGGCGAGGCTGTTGAACGAAATGGGGAAGCTTGAAGATGCAAGGGAAGTTTTCGAAGAGATTTTATCGAAAACCCCTCTTTCGTTCGAGGCGTTGTTTGAGAATGCATTGTTGATGGATAGGTGTGGTGAAGGGGTGAAGGTGATTCAGAGGTTAGAGGAGGCATTGAGGTTAGCTGAGGAAGAGAGCAAAGTGAAGGAAAGTAGGGATATTCGGTTTATAATGGCACAAGTACAGTTCTTGCAGAAGAATGTTGAGGAAGCATTGAGGAGCTATGACGAGCTTGAAAAGGAGGACCCTAAAGATTTCAGGCCATATTTCTGTAGAGGAATGATTTACAGTTTGCTTGACAGGAATAAAGAGGCTAGAGAGCAATTCGCTAAGTACCGCGAGCTTTCCCCTAAGAAGTTCGAGGTGGAAGGTTATCTGAGAACAGCTTTGTCCCGGATGAAGCTCTTTGGAACTGATGACAAAGAGAGTTGAATTCGATGATATGTAGTTTATGGTGGTTCAAAATCTGAGCTTTTAAGCAGCAAACCAGATTTTCGAGGAAGGTGGAAGCTTTAACTTGGTATACGTTACTTATTCTTGAATTATGTCTAATATAAGATGAAGATAGATTAGACAATGAAATAAAATAATATTTGCTAGAGTCTAGCTACATTCTTGGCGGATTCATATTTGTATCTCGAATCAGCAGGTGATTCTGCTTAGACTCTTGACTTGCAGTTAAATCAATTTAGATTACTTGCCCTTTCATGGCATGTTCTTTTGATTAGCTAGATGAAGTTTATTTTTGTATCTCGGACTGAGGTTTCTTTTTATCCTTATGGGAGAGCAAGTTCAGCAGGAAAGTTTTGTGCTTTATTTTGTTTTGCTAAGATGAGTACACTTTAATTGATATATGTTGATGTATATGAAACCAAACTTTTATACCTAGGGTGTGGCCATTGATGAAGTTGGAACGAAGACCATGGCAGAACAGAATTTGAATTCCAGTAGAGGTAGAAAGTTCTGCGATTTATTCCCTCCCAGACAGGATTAGTACCTGTAATAGTGTAAGGATGCAGGTATCGTAGAACAGTGGACGTGTGCACAAGGTGGTTTGGACACCTATATTATCAGGAAAAAAAAAGATTCAAACATTTCTTGAATGCCTTAACTTCATATAGAATCTATCTGAAGGATGTTTGTTTTGTTAGTGGAAGTTATCTTTTGTGATGGTGAATAGGAGTCTGTAACTGAAGCGAGTTGCTTTCTTATTTGGGAGGTGGCTAACCTCATGACCTGCCCTCCTATTAGTAGTAGTAGTTCGTAATCACTTAAAGTTTCTTATTCTTGAATGCATGGTACTATCTACTATTTCATTTGCTTTGTATCTTGCTATTTTTTTTTAATCTTATTTCCTTGCTTTGATAACATTTCTTGTGAGCTGAGGGTAACAACCTCTCTACTCCACAAAGATAGGGCTAAGGTTTGCGTACATCCTACCTTCTCCAGACTCCACTTGTTGGACTACACGGGGTATGTTGTTGTTGTTGTTGTTGTTGTACTTATGCCCCAAAGTGCATAGCACAAACACTTGTTTTAGAGGATCATTTGAGTTAGAGACTCTGGTAATACATGCAGCACGACATATCTTCCCATGAACTATCTTTATGTGTTCTACTTGTGGAACTTCTGGTTGTCAGTGATGAAAACAGGAGAAAAGGTTAGCCTACAACTCAAATTCATCACATTCACCCCCAGACGCTGTCCAACTGGAGCATGCACAATCATGGACTGGGAGAATATTCACACACCCCCGCCCCGCTTGCCTGGTCCAGGGAACCCACCCACATTGGATCCAATGGGCCTGGTTTATTTACTTGATTTTATTCTCAACAATGAATAGTATTTAGTTACATCAGAATCAGATGCAAGCCCAACTTTCAATATTATCACAAATTATGCATAAAATCTGATTCAGAGAAAAACTTTGTAGTGGTATGTATGGACTAAGCTGTGTGATGCTCTTTTTTTAGTGATGAAACTTCCATTTTCTTAGTTTTTTGGAAATCTTTTTCATGGTATTAGGGTCAGGTTCGCTCCTATTTGGGCTCTCGGTCCATGTTCCTATTGTGCCCGGGCGTGAAGGGGTTGTAGAGCTCCACATTGATTGGGGATGGATTGGTGATTTTCTTATATAGACTCAACAATCCCTTCCTCATAAATAGCTTTAAGGTTGAGTTAGGCCGTCCATTCTTTATCAATCCCCCAATTGTTTTCAAGAAAAGTTGGGAAGAAGAGGGGAAGAAAAAGAGAAGTTGTGTGAGAGTTGTTTCTGGTTGTGAGGAAGGTTGTTGTTGGTGTTTTTTGGTGACACTGATATAAAAAAAATCAGCGGGGAGGGCCTTAAACCGAGCTGGAACTCCAACTCGGCAAAATAATAGTAATAAGGTTGAGCAATACATGAGCACACATAACTCTAGATGTACCCGCTGATTTTTAGACTCTGATTTTAAAAGGTCCATAAGATGTAAGCTAAGAGCAACTCCTTCTGTTGTTGCTTCGTCTTCTGTCCATGTCAATGTCTACTGTGACAGGCAGACTGCTGCTGCTCGGTGTGGTGGTGGAGCTGCTAAAGGTGGTAGTTCGGAGATCAAAAGCAGATTCAAGATTTAAAGTTGACGAACTCAACCTTTAAGGTTCTTACTTCTTAGTACTAAACTCATTATACTTTTAAAGATTCTTAAAGTTTTAGTAGTTTTCTACCACACTTACATATATATTTTTTTTTGTGTCGAAAATAATACTTATGTTTAATCGTTGAGCATAAGCTCCATCCATTTCTATCAGAGATAGCAACAAAGTTATGCATGATGGTTCAAAAGGTGGTTGTTGTACAGGTCAGAGACAGATTCGAAATTTGAATTTGACGAACTCAACATTTAAGGTTCTTAGTATATTTGAATCGATTGAACATGGGTTGCATCCGTCTCTACTGGAGATGGAAGCAAAGTTGTGCATGATGGCCCAAAAGTTTGGTGCAAAAGATGTTTAACTACTATAGTTACTGATGGCCTATATGGTAAAGTAAATACTACTGTTTCGGGTCGCCTGGTGGTGTCTGTGCCAATGGCCGCGGTGGTGGTGGTGGTGATAGCAATGACGGAGTTGGCAGTGGCGCAGCTGATTGTAGCCATGCTAATAGTAGCTACAAATAAAGGCAAGTAAAAGGGGAAAAACCTAGGAAAGAGGATATTGGAATTAGTAAGGGGATAATTCATGCTTCTTGAAGTTCATATGATGTAGGTCAACTCCTTTTTTATAAATCATGTACTCCCTCCGTTTCATATTACTTGATCACTGAATATCACTTTTGAAGAAAATCTCACGAGGTGTATTTTACTAAACTAAGGGCGCGTTTGGCCATGAAATTTTGCCCTGTATGTATTTTAATATAATTTTTTTAGCGAAGAGAGTTCAAATGAGCTCCCTTCATTCAAAATCATAAGAAAACAGTCCTTGCACGAAATATGTCGCGTTCACTACTTTTGGGTCTATAATAGAGATTCACTCTAAAGAGTATGATGTGGTCAACCTATTCTAATAAATACAAGCATTAATACCTTATCTCACAATTTGAACAAATGACCTACAAATACATGAAAATAACTTTACTGTTATTCGACCGCTTCCCTTCAAATTAAATGGTAGATAGTTTGTGATAATTTAAAAATCCTTGATGAAATTTCCATGTAATAATGAAGCTAATTTGCATATGCAAATTGCAAGCCATTGTAAATAAATATACTTTTGTATAGGCTGTCCATGATATTCAATTAATAAAATATGATTCTAAAACGTTGGTGCATAATCCATGTGAGATCTTAAAGTTTGCATTTATTAATTAAATAAATGTAATCTAATTATATAAATTACTTAGAGTATAATAATTTTATCTCGTACAATATAAAACACTTATTAATCTTTTTCTATGATCCATCCATATGGTGGGCAATTGAATTGATAATCCACTATTAATTAGCTACAAATTAAAGTTTAAAGAGAAATAATGCAATCCTCATCTTTTTAATTGTGGATTATGACTTTTAATCCTAAACATGGTCTTAGTGGATAGTGTGGTGGACATCAATAGTGAAAGGAAAATTCACACCATATAGACATTTAAGAGTAAATTTTACGGGTTTTAAACATACTTTTAAATAATTTTTACTTATAACAGTTTATTTACGAGTTATGACATATCAATTAAATTTAATTTAATTTAAAAATCAATTTCAATTTATTTAATAAATGATTAATCTGTTTATATTTTTATATTATTAATTAATAATATTTAATTAATTTGATTTCAATTCCTTTTTTAAAACTGAAATCATCAGTTACACATATTAAGGGATTTACATATATTAGACTTCCTTGTTTACTGTTACACTCAAAACCTCCCATACCTCAATCCCACCACCCTCCACCCTCCACCCTCCACCCACGCCTATTCAAATCTACACGCCATCACCCTCACTACCCCACTTTCACCTTGTCTCTCCCATTTTTCTCACCAGCCAACTACACCATGTTCACAATCGTTCGTCCAATTAAGTCTTTCAACAAAATCATGTCTAAGAAACCCATTGAAATGCCTCGAAATAGTCCCAAATTGGTTGAAGGAACTTCTACTGATGAAGTTCATGCTCCACTTGATATCAAGCATATGATGCATGTTCCTTAACAAGAAGATAGTTCCAAGTATGTATTTCTATACTTTATTGTTTTCATTAGAAAATGTAACTTAATTTATTTCTTAAAATGTTTTTTTTTTTCAAAAAAAATTCAGTGATTGTGGTTTGTACACATGTCTATTTGTTGAATACATCAGTAGTGATGTTTTTGATATGCATTCTGTTGATATTGATTCAAAGTACCATTGTCAAAGGTATGCCACAATCCTATGACATTATGGAAAAATAAAGAATGAGGATGACGCGATCAGTGAGAGTGAAGTTACTAGTACGGTTGCTAGCAAATTTGGTGGACCTCGCATAGCAAAAGAACATGTTTCGGATATCACCAATTATCCTACACCAAGACCACGGACAAAAAATTTGAGATAATTGATTGCACCTTCTACTTTTTTAGAATTACATGTTATTTTTTAAACTTTTGGAAAAAAAAATTGTGTTTAAGTACTTGATGATATATAATATCATATGTTTTCTTCCAGTCTGATACCATCTACATATGAATTACTGATTGACTATTATAATTTCAGGATACTAATAATATACAAACTTCATACCAGTTGGATTCAATTTTTTTAAAATATCAGTGTGTTTTCAAAATGTACATTTAGTGGATGAAATGCGTATGAAGTCTCATTAATATTTATATGACTATGACTTTAATGTTTTGATTTTGGATATTGTATGAATTGAGATATAATATTGGTATACAAATGGTATGAATTGTATTTTAACATTAGTTTGATTGTCTATTAACTGTGTATATGGTATAAATTTTTAAACTGGTATGAAAATGGTATGAATTGTCAAACTAGTGATTTTTTCTAAAAATATCACAATATGCTTACTTTCTATTCTAAACATGTTTTTGGATGAAACGTGTATGAAATCTAATCAATATGTGTATGCCTCCGACTTTAATGTTTGCTTGATGATATATAATATCATATGTTTTCTTTCAGTCAGATACCATCTACATATGAATTACTGATTGACAATTATAATTTCAGGATACTAGTAATATACAGACTTCATACCAGTTGGATTCACTATTTTTAAAATATCGGTGTGTTTTCAAACTGTACATTTATTGGATGAAATGTGTATGAAATCTGATTAATATTTGTATGATTATGACTTTAATGTTTTGATTTTGGATATTGTATGAATTGTGATATAGCATTGGTATACAAATGGTATGAATTGTATTTTAACATTAGTGTGATTGTCTATTAACTGTGTCAATGGTATGAATTATTAAATTGCCATGAAAATGGTATGAATTGTCAAACTAGTGATTTTTTTTTTAAAAAATCACATTATGCTTACTTTCTATTCTAAATTTGTTTTTGGATGAAACGTGTATGAAATCTGATTAACAAGTGTATGCATCTGACTTTAATGTTTGATTGTTGGATATTGTATGAATTGTGATATAATATTGGTATACAAATGATATGCATTGTGTGATTATATGAAATTATGAATGTTTATACGAAATTGATGAATGTTTATATGAAATTGATTTATTGTTGGTATAATATGTGTGATATAAATTGAAGTTAGTGTTGGAATGAAACTTGAACAAGATTGGTAAAGAATTTGTTTTAATTTTATTTATAGTAGGACACCAGTTGAAAACCAAATTAATATTCATGACAACTTACATTAAATACTCATGATACCAAATGCATTCCATAATTACCTTGTATAATTATCACTATATTAACACTATCTTATATATTAAGCTTGAATAAATTTTATTTCCAGCAATATGAAATTTGTATGATTAATGAATGAAACACGTATAAAAAAAAATGAACAGTATATTAAACACTTAGTTATAATGCATTTCACACAAATTATGTTTCATATTAAAACAAAACATGAGTCATAAAGTCAAAATAAAATTTCAATTTTATACTGTCTAAACAAATAAATAATTTTTTTTTTGCACAGGATAATTTGAACATGTCGTCCTGTTGTGGCCAACTTGACGACATCTACTGCAAGTAACTCTAGACCGTTTGAATTTCACATCAGCAAATTCCTTCCAGCGTTCAAGTTGCGGTCTTCCTATCGTTCTTTTTGACCGGGCGACATCAATTTAGGCTCTGAAACATAACTTGGTATATCCCATGTACTCTCGCATAGGAGAGGTTCAACCATTTATCATAAGCTACGATGTTATCGCACTTACTAGACCATTATAAAGACTAGAAGTTTCATGTATAATCCCCGTCCATTTGAAAATCAACATATTTCCCTGTTTCATTAAAAAAAAATAACAATTAGTCATCCAAAGAACATACAAATTTCATCCACAAAATTCATTATAATAACAACAAACTTATACACACTTGTCATTATCTTTTCATATAAATATCATTCAGACAGTACTCTACAAAACAGATTTCAAAAAAAAAAAATTCACATTTCATACCACTTAATACAATTTCATTTAAACAATCATCACTCATACCAAATTTATACACAATTGACAAAACTTATATAAACAATAAAATTTCAAATTTTATACCAACTTTAAAACCTTTTCATACATTTCTTCAAAATTCTAAATAACTTTTTTTAAACATTACTGAACACACTTTCATACCAAATTCATTCCATTTATATTACCAAATTCATTCAAAACTATACATTTAATTTATATTTTCAGGAAAAAAACAGTATTCAATATTATAATCTTAATCTACGAACCCAATCTACAACGATAAACATATTTATATGCTCAAATCATTCATATATTGCGCTAATTTTTCACGAAATCAACGTTTTAACATTATACAAAATAACCAAAAAAAAAAAAAACTTACCAACACAGTCACTTATATTACAGTTTCACAACAATTAATATGTATTATGAACAAAATGTTTTGTTAATACAAAAAAACTAAAAAATTAACTATAGTGATGATTTACAAAAACAAAATCACATAATGTGATTTACAATTTCATTTTTTTTTTTTCATTTCACTGAAATACAAAAACAAATTATAAACAATAACAAATACTAACCTGAAGGATCCCATCTTCCACAATGTTTAATTAATATTGATACGTAGTCGTCCATCACAACAAAATCAAGATTTTTCAAACAAAAAAACTATAATTAATCGACAGTGACAAGATTTCTGGAAGAAAATCGAAGAGAGAGAAACGTGGGAGAAAAATGGATAAAATCAGAATTTTTAATTAAATTTAACAAATCAGAGTGAATTAAGGAAACTGATTGAATTTCCTTAATTCATGCTAATTAATAATTATCTTCAATCATTTCAAATTTAATTAACAACCCTATTTTCGTTTTTTACCTTTTTTTATTCCAGAAACATTTTATTTTAAATTTTTTTATCTTTTTCTTTTTTTCAAAACAAATGTTTTCAATTTTTAAAAACAACCTTTTTTTTAATAAACTGTTAGAACCTGAAATTTTAATGTTACAACTTGAAAGTTTAATTCTACTGCTATAACTTGAAAATATTAGTCTAATATATATCATATATTAAATTTTCACTGAAAGAAATAATGTGACTGCAACAATGAAATAAATTAGATCTATTCGTTCTTAATCATAAGTTTTAAATTCATATTCTTAAAAAGAAAGAAAATTTTAATAGAAATTGTTTTCTTCGCTTAATGATGAGAGTATATATCAATCGGTTCACTAAAAAATAAATTTCAAAATTTAGTAACAATACAATCTTAAATAAGCTGGAATTAGTGTCATCACCTTATAAGATTTCCTTACACATAATTTTAATCTACATTATCCCCTATTAACATATGAGATCATGATTTGAAATAAGATTGATTTAAAGTAGAAATTTTATTTTGATATGCAATTAGAATTTTGTAAATTGTATATTCTTCTCGTAAATATGAAAATCCACAAGTTGTAAAAACTATCAAAATTTCTCCAACTCTCCAAATGAGCAAATCATAGTTTATAAACAATATTTCGGAATATGTGCAGGCGTTGTATTTGACAAATCACATATCTTTATGTTTCTTTTATAAATAAATATTTGCTATTACAAGTTTTTAAATACATATAATTTTAGGTAACTTGTTCTTCTTTAATATAATTGTTTCATATGGTATGAACAATCTCTTAATACCGAGCATAATTTTTTTTTATTTTGCAAAATCTGAAATAATTGGTCTTTTTTTTAACAAGATTTATAAAATTATGGTTAGTTTTACATTTAAAACATATTGAAACCACAATATGAAATCCCAAATCATATATTTTTTTTTTTAGAGAATTTGGACATGATTTAAAATCATAATCTCAAATTGCATTCTTAATTTTATATTAATTGTGTCTTTTCCATCCTTCGACACACCTTATTTTCATCCCTTCGATGTAATCTTTACCCCCACCACCTCACATCCCTACCTCCGATATATTTGCCTAGATTATACACAAATACTTTTGTGAATAATATTTTTTTACTTACATATATTGAACACAAGAAAATAAATAAGAAAGTTATTTTAAAATAAATATATATATATATATATATACGCAGACTAAAAATCAACTATTTTACTGAAAAAGTAAAAGCTAATAATCATTTTTGCTTCATTCTCAATGGACTTCCAACTTAATTAATTAGTCATGATTTGATGCCAACTTAAGTGAAATATGATTTTCTACAAGATTAGACAGTTAATTTACAATTCAAACTGCAAATAATGTCATCCTATTATGTTTCATTTTATATAACATTATTTTGATTGACAGCAAAGTTTGTGATATATGTTGATTTTGACTTATGTATTATAGTGAAGTGTATTAGATAATAAAATCTTCACATCACTTATAAAATTTGATTAATTACTGATAGAATTTAATTTCTTCAAAAAAAATAAAAAAAAAATTGTAAAGAATAGATATTGATTGAATGTTATCAAACATTTTAGAATATTCTAAATGAAAAAAAAAATGCCATTAAACTAAATGGATGGGATAGTATATTTTCCAAAAATAGAGGAAAAATTACTAAAATACACGTCTTATGTTTCCCTTATTTCTAAAAACCTCTAAAATCCCTTATTTCTCTCCTAATTCTAAATTATTTTATAATGTATCCGAATTCCGAGCTAGTTTTTAATGTATCCGAGTTACATATTATGTATCCGGTTTATTTTATAATGTATCCGAGCTAGTTTTTAATGTATCCAAGTTACATATTATGTATCTGGTTTGTTTTACTTTTTTAGGGAGTAATGTAATTACAAACTAAATAGGGATAGATTGTAATTTCATATTAAAACTATGTGATTCCTAAAATTTATACAAAATATAATATTTTATTCCTTTCAATTTATGTGTTGTAATTTCTTTTTTAGTTTATCCTAAATATAATGAAAATGTTTGTAATGTTAAAAGATGACCTACGATATCTGATGGTCAGGTGCCTATAATTAGTATATCTTTGAAAGCTTGTATTGTTTTATCTATAAATAATTTATTTTTCATTTTACTATAAATAAATAATTTATTTTTCATTTACTTTTAATAAAATAATTTATATCCAAAATAAATATTTGTGACTCATTTTAAGCAATTGAACTCAAAAGCATTTCTTTCTTTATTAATCCCCATGCATGCTCAATCAAACACCATCACATAAATTGAACGGAGAACGTACATAGCTTGGTATAATAAAGATTTAAATATATGTAAGACTCGAGATATTTTAATTAGTCACTCGAAAGAAAAAACCACCAAAAATTGTGGCGAGGTAGATAAGATCCTTCTATTCTTAATCAAATGTTTCAAGTTCGAGCTCTGAATAACATAAAAGTAAATCCTGATTAGGAGTATTGCTTCCGCCTTAAATGAGCCTTACGCGATGTGAATTTAACTTGACTATCGATAACACTAATATGAATACCATATATCGAACTAGAGAGAAACCAAAAAAGAAATACTGAAAATTGTTAGTGCTAGGTCAATAATGGGAAAGGACTTTTTGAAAATAAAGCAATAAGAGAAATCATGTCTTTCATTGAATCTACATGAAAATCCACCACACAAAAACCTAAGTGGATATAACCACTTTGTTGCTACATCCCAATTAGCTAAATAGCTATAAGTGGATCTTCCAAATGAAGCACAAAGATCATAATTAAACTAAAAAAGAAGCAAATGGGATATATATTATACAAAATTGGTGGGTAAATCTTGTCCACTTAACCTTGTTGGATTACATAAAAAGTTGTATAGTGGAACAAGTGGGGAGACACAAAGAATTAAGCCAATGGCAATCATGTTCATTGTGCATGCTTGTGTACTATTTATTATATATAATATCTTGCACTTTGTGTATCTTTGATCCTCATTTTCATCACTATAAATTTCTCCTTCTATAGTGAAAGAAAAAAAATGTTTCATTTCCATAAATAGAATAAAAACCACAAGTTGACTCAACAACCTTACTAATGGTGGAACCAACCCCACACTCCTTTACCGAAAAATTACACTGTATAGATGGATATAATTTTTTTTATGTATATATAGTGTAAGTTGATTTTTCTTGATTTCTTCACGTATTTACTCTTTTGTATACAACTCCTGATTTTACTATAAAAATATTTGCGCAAAAAAAATAAAAATCATACACATTTATCACTTCACCATAAGAAAATAATATGAATTCTCATTTAAAATTTTTAACAATTTAAATTAAATTAATTGATATAATGTAAATAATTACTTACCCTTGACTTAATTACCCCCACCCTACCATAAATTTTACAAAGCACTAAGCACAAATTGACAACTAGTTGATCAATCAAGAAAGTTGTCACCACTCTAAGGAGGTTGGTGCCCTAACATTTGTTAAAATTATAGTCATTCTCAATTTAGTGTCAAACCTTAAATTGTACAACAACATATACAACGAAATATAAACAGATTTTATCATTACCTCTTGGAGGTATAGAATAACTGTTTCCAAAAATCCTTAAATAATCTTTATTTGAATTACTAATTGTTTTAGCTCTATGATGTTTATTTGAGTGTCCCAATTCATCTCATTCCACACGCACAAATGTCATGGGGGAGACAGAAATTTTTTGTCATAATTAAAGTCAAAACTTTGTAACAAAGTTTACTATTGAATCAAGTGGCTCATGCATGCAATTTATAATTTTTTGGTCATAATTTTGAGAGTCAAATTTCTTAGTTTTTTTAATTTGTGAGAATGCAAAAAAAAAAATTAAAAAAAATCACCACTTATCCCTATATGAGTCTTAGTTGTTTAGTAAATATCCTTTATATTATTCTTATTCTTATAATAACTTATTGATCTAGTAGATATACACTCTAAATATCTCTTTTAAGCGAACAATAAATTTATATAAAGAAAAGTTAGATCATAGAATATTTAGTGATGTTAGATGATAGTTTAATATTTTGTTATTCCTAGCAAATCTCATTTGCCTTTCTCGCTTCTCTCCCATCTCGCTCGTCATGTTTCTATGTATCTGGTATCCCAGATATATGTGAATCACTCCAGATACATACAGATACATGTATCGATTCACATGTATTTGAGATACATACAATCTCACTCGCTTCCCTCTCATATCTCGCTTGCCTCTCTCCCTATTTTTGTATATCTGGTAGCAAAAATACATATATCTAAGTGTAATATACATAAGAAACTTTTAATTAGTGATACAATACGTAATATTTTGAGAGTATTAGATAATGTTCATCTCATTCCACACGCACAAATGTCATAAGGGAGACAAAGAAATTTTTTGTTATATTAATTTTTCAAAGTCAAAACTTTGTAATGAAGTTTACTATTGAATCAAGTGGCTCATGAATGCAAGCAAGAAAATTTTGGTCATAATTTTGAGAGTCAAATTTCAAAGCTTTTTTAATTAGTGCAAATGCAAAAAAAAAAAAATCACACATGTCATACATCTTTCATATAGGATGATCTTAGAAAGCACCTAAGTGCTGGACATTTGTATGATACAGGTAAATCAATCGCTCTAGGTTAAAAACCAAACGACTTTCTCAAACTAATATTGCAGATCGACATCGGAAATCACCAGTTATCCCTATTTGTATCTTCAGTTGTTTAGTAAATTTTTTTAATTGTTCTTATAACTTATTGACCATATTGATTACGCTCTAAATATTTCTTTTAAGCAAACGGCAAATTTTATGTGAAAAAAAGTTAAGACCATAGAATATTTTGTGATGTTAGATGGTATAGTCTAATATTTCATTATTTCTAGAGGTTATAATTGCACAATTTTTAAAAATAAAAACAAAATCTAAACGATGGCTTGCTATATATAAACCCATTAAGATGGTGGAAAATGAAAAAGGAAAATTTTTTTTAAAGAAATAGGCCAAAACACAATTAAAAGGTCTAGTTTTGCTCATAATGTCTAATTGCACAAACATCTTAACATAATATCAATACTATAAGAAGTTAGAAGCAAGACACTTCTTTATCGACGTATCTATTTTATGTTGAAAATATTATTTTTAAAATTTTAATATTCAATATTAAGGAGAGGCTAGAAGTAAATACCTCTCCATCGATGTACCTTCTTGGGATGGGGAGGGTTACTTTTGAAATTCAAGCCTTTCCGTCAATGTGTTTGCTTTATGACGAAGGAATTTTTTAAAGTCCAATGTCTATATTTTAAAGGTCTTTTACAAATGGTTTTTTTTCACTTTTCATTTTTATACTATATGTATTTACACATTTCCACTTCTAAAAATATTTTTAAAGTATGAGAATTTTCTTTTAATTGTTTTTCTGAAGCGGTCATAAGTTTCAATTCCGACATATTTCAGACGCTTGAAGATTTTGCTGACACAAAGTGATTTAGAAAGGTTCTCTTTTATCAATGGTGGTTAATTATGGTATCGATGACTTCACTTCTTTTTCGATAAAATCCTGATTTCATTTTGCTTCTTCTGATCGTCACGCCTTATTGACTCAACTCTTTTTCCTGACCTCGATCTCTCTTTTATTGGCAACATTTCAGTGTGCAAATTGGGTTATTAATTTGTTTTTTATTTTTATGCTACATAAATTCAAAAAAAATGTAATATTTTAATAAAACTTCAAAAATATAATTGTAAAATTGTCCATGAGAAGTCAACTATTTACAACGAACGAAGACATAATTTATCTATAAGCCATGCAAGAATAATTATTGGAGAAAAGTAGATATGAAGAAGCTTGACTTTGATTTAATTTTGGTGAAAGTTTGGTTATTGAAAAAGATAATTATTGAATTTAATATTTTTTGTATGTTACAATCCAAGTTCAAGAATTTCAAACAATTAGTTATACTTTATTTTATTTTTAAAAAAAATCTCTTTTGACATTTGATGTCTAGTTATTCTAGCTTAGCTTCTACTTTTGATATTAGGAATGATTCTTGATTAATTAATATATAATGTGTTTCCATTTACTTTTTGTTCTTAAAATTGTTTTTCCTAATTGTAAACGTGTATTTTATAGTAAATACATATACATTTTTTTAATTAAAAAGTACTTTTGTATATCTCTTGATTTCAAGAGAAAAGAGCTTGACGACTACTCCCGCCGTCTCTAATTAGTTTTCATATTTATTTTTTTCAAAGACAATTTGACTTATTTTTTAAAAACTATATCAAATTATCAACTCAAGATATCACCTACTTTTCTCATGTTAATTTGCTTAAATAAGTTGATAGGCACAATAAGTTGCAACTTTTCTCATGTTAATTTGCTAAAATAATGTTCCCTGTATTTCATATTAATTGAATTTGTAAGACAATGCACATTTATTAAGAAAAACATTTAAGAGCATAATTTAAATTATATTTTTCACTATTTTCTTTTGTAAAATCATAAATATAACTTTGTTAGTAGTGCAATTTATCTCCTAGAAAATATCAAACTTCATTAAAGGAAATGACAAATATGAAAAATATTTCAAACAACCATCTTGAACTTAATTTGGACAATTCAATTATTTTAAACAATGAAAAAAATCCCAAAAAATAAGTTAATATGGAATAGAGGGATCGTAGTATATTCTAAGATATTAGTCAATTAAAGTCCATATAATTTGACTTTAATGAAGCAAAACATGACGACTAATACGAGATGGGAAAAATAACTAATATTAATGAAAAATATACTCAAAGGTATTACCTTTCATTGTTGAGTATAGATACTTATAAACCTTTTTAAATTATTATATACTTAATTAACTCTAGGAATCCATGGTAGTTGGTGTTTGGAACTAGAAATCAACTAAAAGTCTTATTTGCAACCTACAATTGACTATATTGGAGTTATTTTAGAAAATATCACTTTCCTTTTTTTGTTCTTTTTCTTTTTAGGTAGTTTATATACGTGCTAACTAATATTTTGGGATAAAATTCACAAATAGTCGCTTTAATTGAAAAATAGTTATCATCATAAAACTTTAAATTTCACTAGAAAAAATTTCATGACACTGTCTGTTTATCAAAAGTCAAAGTTAGAAAGTGGTTGATCAAGCTATTTCTATGATATTTTGTCTTTTTTTTTTCTTCTCATCGTGTAGTCAATTTTATCTTCACAAAATAGAAATAAAATTACATACATGTAATCTTTTTCCGACTTTACTTATGAGTTTCACTTGATATGTTATTATTAATTTTTAGTGAATCTTTGTTAAATTTTTAATAAAACATCTAGAATGTTTTAGGTGTTTTGTTGACATCATATGAAAAAATGAAAAAAAATATATAACATATGAATAAATTAAGTCTAGGAAAGCAACCTAATTCAAGCACAATGTTTTTTCAAAATGTAAATCAAACACGTACGATTTGGTTTTTGAAAACCAAACTAATAGAACGTTTGATCATGGAATTTTTTAAAATTATTTTTAAAGTTAAAATTTTGAAAAATACATTTGATCATAAATTTTCAGAAATTTTAAATATTAAAAGAATAGCTTTCATGTTTTCACTTCAAATTACTTAAAAAAAATACTTAACAAAGAGTGTTTGCTTTAATAAGTCATATGCTCTACAAATTTAAATTAATCATTACTCGAACTAATAAATTTCAAATATCAGATGATTACGAAAAAAAATAAGTGTTGAAAATTGGATGTAAAATAACTACCGCACCAACTCGAAAAGGTGGAATAGTATAAGAAATTGGACTATGAATACGTGTTTTCTACCCAACCTTTTGACTTCTACTCTTTTTCCTTTTTTTATTTATTTTTATATTCGATATTTGTATTATGATTTTGAATAATTTATATTTATGCTATGTAAAGCTCATTAAAAAAAGAAAATGTTCTCAACTTAAGACTTCGGCCCCAAATTATAATCAAAACCGTTATTGTTTATCATGGTCTTTTTTTTTTTTAGTTTATCATCTGATATTTGATATTTATACTAGAGTCTGATTAATCTAAATTCGTATCAAATAGGATCTATATGTCTACTATAATAGTACTGTACTCCTCTCACCTTAGATTTCGTTTTCATTATAGCAATAGGCCAATTTATATATATATATGGGGGGGGGGGGGGGGGGGGGGGGGGGCTGACTTAGTAAACAAGAAAAAGTGATGGCTTTTTTATGGAAAAAAGTTTATGATAAAAATATTATTTATCTATTTTTGGTAGAGAAAAAAAAAGTATACCTTTGTGCTCAACTAGCATTTTCATAATTTATATTGATATTTTTTGTTTAATTATTAAGTGGCAACCAAAAAATAGTTTGAAATATATGTTTTATTGATTTAAAAGGATGAAATTAATACGATATATAGAGAGTCAAATAAATAATAAAACAAACTTTTCGTTTAGTTTTAATATTTCATTATATCTTTGATATATGTGTATCTTTGTTGTTAGTGAATTATCTCGTATTTGTATGTGTCATTAGTGGAATTTTAGTTTGAATGAGTGAACTCCAACTCAATATTTATTTCGTAATTACTTATATTTATTTAAAATTACTTTCACATTAGAATTTCATCAAGAATTAAGAGCAAAAACAAGACTTTTTCTAACATTATGAATAACATTAGACCAAAAGTCTAATAGTATAATAAATGATATAATACGCAAATTTGACTATTTTCCAAACATTATTGTTGACCATTTTTTATATTGAAAAACTTGACCCCTATCAAACATTTTCCCATTTAATATACAAAAACAAATTGGTCCATTAATTCACCACTTTAATTCTTTTCTTCTTTTTTAATTCTCAGTGGCAGAAAAAAGTCACATACTTAATTAATTTTTATTAATTATTGGTACTCCACCCCAATTCTCACTACCAATGACTCATATAGCGTATTTCTATCAAATTAAATACATTACTTGTTATTATTTTCACATCTTTTGCAAAAAAAAAATTAAAAAATTAACCTTTTTTACCTGTTAATTACAGTTTAATACTATTCATAATTTTTTGTCATATTAATTCCTTTCCCTATTTATTAAGTATATATATGTAAAGGTGAAAATAAATATTTCTTTCATCTATTTTTGCTCGTTCATGTTGACTTATCATATTCATAAAAGATAATAAAAAATAACAATATTACTATATCACCCCTTATTTTATCACAAGTCATCTAAATATTAAAAAAAAAATCTTTAATCATAAGGATAACACAAAAATGGTAAATTATCTTGATTTTTCAAGCTAAATAAATAAAATTGAATATCTATTTTCAGTATCGTAAACAGATAAAAATAGACAAAGAAATATTTAATATATTTTGATTTTTTTTCCAAAAATTGGGGATATGAGAAAGGAAAAATGAGGGAGAGGTTACAAGACGAAAGATCGAACCCTCACCAACAAAATTGAAGTTTGAATAATCAACCAACCGAAGTACTAAATTTTTTAAGTTGACTATTTTTAATAAGCAAGATAACTAAAATGAACCGAATGAACACTACTAATACAACAAGAAGTTCAACAAAATCTCACAAAATGAAATCGAGATAATAGAGTATACGTAGATCTTATCACGATTTGTTAGAGGTAGAGAAATTGTTTCCGGTCCCGAGTACTTCTAATAAATATAGGAAACTCCTATTGTTAAAAATAATTGCACTTCTCCCTCTCTCTCTCTCTTTGTGAATGTGTAAAGTCTCCAATTGGGATATAATGGAATAGCAAAGAACACAGCAGCCCTATTTGGACCATCAAAGAAGAGAGTTGAGTTTTGAACTCAAAACAGAGCAAAAACAAACAAAACAAGAAAATACCCTTTTTGTTTCTCTACCTCAAGCTTCCATTTTTTTTTTCTCTTCCTTGTGGTTCAAAGGTTTGATTTTTTTCTTGTTTTTCCATTCATTCATCACTTTTGTCAAGTACCCTTTTCTTGTTTCTTGTCCATTTGTACTTTTGTGATGTTTTCTTTGATTTTGAAGCTTGATACAGATAGAAATGAACAATCTTGATGTAAAAAATTGTGTAGTTACATCATACATGTGAAAAGTCTTTTTTTTTCCCTTTTTTTGTGTTCTTTTTGAGTTTTAAGAAGATGGGTGTGTTGCAACTTTGTGTGATCTTTTTGTTTCTTGGGATTTGCTTACAAGCTCAATCTCAAAATCCCCAGAACTTGATATGTAATCCAAAAGATTTTAAAGCTCTGGAGGGTTTTGTGAAGAGTTTAGAGACAGTTCTTGATTTCTGGGATTTGGGGAATTCTACAAATTGTTGTAATTTGGTAGGTGTTACTTGTGATTCTGGGAGGGTGGTGAAGTTGGAGCTTGGGAAAAGAAGGTTAAATGGGAAACTTTCTGAATCTTTAGGTAATTTGGATGAGCTAAGAACCCTTAATCTGTCTCATAATTTCCTCAAAGGACCTGTTCCTTTTACACTGTTGCATTTGTCTAAATTGGAAGTATTGGACTTGAGCAATAATGATTTCTTTGGATTGTTTCCTAGTAGCATGAACTTGCCTTTGCTTCATGTTTTCAATATATCTGATAATTCCTTTGAAGGACCAGTTCCTATGGGTATCTGTGAAAATTCAACTAGAGTTTCTGTTATTAAGATGGGGGTTAATTATTTTAATGGTAGTCTTCCAGTAGGAATTGGGAATTGTGGTTCATTAGAGCTTTTTTGCCTAGGCTCTAACCTTCTTTCTGGTAGTTTGCCTGATGAACTGTTTAAGCTACCAAGATTGATTGTATTGTCTCTACAAGAGAATCGAATCTCGGGACAGCTTAGCAGTCAGATTGGTAATCTGTCTAGTTTGGTTCATTTGGATATTTGTTCAAATGGATTTTCAGGGAACATTCCAGATGTGTTTGATAGATTAGGGAATTTAACATATTTGTCAGCTCATTCAAATAGGTTCTTTGGTAATATACCAACTTCATTGGCAAATTCTGGGACTGTTAGTTCTCTTAGTTTGAGAAATAATTCTTTAGGGGGTATCATAGAGCTTAATTGTTCAGCAATGGTTAGTCTTGTTTCGCTTGATCTGGCTACAAACGGGTTCCGTGGGTTAGTTCCTGATTATCTTCCTAACTGTCAAAGGTTGCAAACTATCAATCTGGCTAGAAACTCTTTCACTGGACAACTGCCAGAAAGTTTCAAGAATTTTCATAGTCTTTCATCCCTTTCAGTCTCGAACAACAGTATGCATAATATTGATGCTGCTCTCAGAATTTTACAGCATTGCAAGAACTTGTCTACGTTGGTCCTTACTCTGAATTTTCGGGATGAGGTTTTGCCTACTGATCCTAGCCTGCAGTTTAGTGAGCTGAAAGCTCTCATTATTGCCAATTGCAGACTCACTGGAGTTGTTCCTCAGTGGTTGAGAAATAGCTCAAAACTGCAACTGTTGGACTTGTCGTGGAACCGTTTGACGGGAACACTTCCACCTTGGATTGGAGATTTCCAGTTTCTATTCTATCTGGATTTTTCCAACAACTCGTTTACCGGGGAGATTCCAAAAGAAATTACTGGATTGAAGAGCCTAATCTATGGCCCTGTCTCAATGAATGAGCCATCACCAGACTTTCCCTTTTTCTTGAAAAGAAATGTAAGTGTTAGAGGGTTGCAGTATAATCAGATTTTTAGCTTCCCTCCAACACTGGAACTAGGTAACAACTTTCTCACTGGAGCAATTTTGCCGGAATTTGGGAATCTGAAAAGGTTACATGTTTTGGATCTAAAAAGCAACAACTTATCTGGGACAATACCAAGTAGCCTGTCTGGTATGGCGAGCGTAGAGAATTTGGATCTCTCCCACAACAATCTGATTGGCAACATACCCTCCTCTTTAGTCCAATGCAGCTTTATGTCAAAGTTCAGTGTTGCTTATAACAAGCTCTCAGGGGAAATTCCTACTGGAGGTCAGTTCCCAACATTTCCAACATCAAGTTTCGAGGGAAACCAAGGACTCTGCGGTGAACATGGTACCCCCTGTCAAAATGGCAGCCAAGTTCCTCGTGACTTGGTCAAAGGAAAGAGGCGCAAAGGAACTGTCATTGGCATGGGTATTGGTATTGGTCTTGGAACAATTTTTCTTCTTGCTCTCATGTACTTGATTGTTATACGGGCAAGCAGTCGAAAAGTAGTTGATCAGGAAAAGGAGTTGGATGCTTCTAACAGGGAACTGGAGGACTTAGGCTCAAGTCTGGTGATATTTTTCCATAACAAGGAGAATACTAAAGAGATGTGTCTTGATGACCTTTTGAAATGTACAGACAACTTTGATCAGTCAAATATTGTTGGATGTGGGGGCTTCGGCTTGGTCTACAAGGCCATTCTTCGTGATGGTAGGAAAGTTGCCATCAAGCGGCTTTCAGGTGACTACGGGCAGATGGAACGAGAATTCCAAGCTGAAGTTGAATCGCTTTCAAGAGCTCAGCATCCAAATCTTGTTCATCTCCAAGGATATTGCAAGTACAGAACTGACCGGCTTCTAATTTATTCCTACATGGAGAATGGAAGCTTGGATTATTGGCTGCACGAGAAAGTTGACGGACCTGCTTTATTGGACTGGGATCTGAGGCTTCAGATTGCTCAAGGGGCTGCAAGAGGACTTGCATACTTGCACCTAGCGTGCGATCCTCATATCTTGCACCGAGATATAAAGTCTAGTAACATTCTTCTTGACGAAAATTTTGAAGCTCACTTAGCTGATTTTGGTCTTGCAAGGATTATTCGGCCCTACGACACTCATGTGACCACTGATGTTGTCGGAACATTAGGCTATATACCTCCTGAATATGGTCAAGCTTCCGTTGCTACCTATAAAGGGGACGTGTATAGCTTTGGTGTGGTTCTTTTGGAGCTTCTAACATGCAAAAGACCGATGGATCCGTGCAAGCCTAGAGCAAGCAGAGATTTAATCTCTTGGGTGATCCAAATGAAGAAACAGAAGAGGGAAACTGAAGTCTTTGATCCTCTGATATATGACAAGCAGCACGCGAAGGAAATGTTATTGGTCCTTGAAATTGCTTGCCTTTGTTTGCATGAATCTCCTAAAATAAGGCCTTCTTCGCAGCAGTTAGTTACTTGGCTCGACAACATAAACACACCACCTGATGTTCATGTGTTTTAGAGGAAAACTTGTTGTCGATAACTTATATTTTCAGCGGATGTCCTGCACATATAGCAGTGTATTCTGGTGTAAATGGTTGTATCTTATCCCTATTTGTATCTTCCTGGAATTGAAGAATATATACTATGTTTCTTCTCAAACATGTACAAATAACATTGTGAATTTTGGATGTTACTTTATCTTACCTAATAATAGATGAACATCAGTTTATTCCTTCTTGCACTTTTCAATTCTATGGTGGTTTCTTCTCTTTAATTTTTGTATGTTGGCTATGTTTCATTGTTTGTTCAATCGAGAATCTTTCAGAAATTGTCTTTTTTCCTTTTCAAAGGTAGGGATAAGGTCTGCGTACACTCTACCTTCTTCAAACGCCTTCTTCAAACGCCACACGTGTGAGATTACATTGGGTTTGTTGTTGTTATTTCCACAACCAAAGACTTGTTTAAGTAATGTAGTTTTAGGATCTTGAAGGCTACTCCAATTTTGTATGTTAAAAGGATAAAAAAAAATTGTCACTAAACTATGCGAAACGAAGTGACTTTGCCTTGCGTTAAAAGTTGGGGTTAACCGTGTTTTCCGCCATTACTAAATTGGTCCATATTTGCCAAAGAGTATGTTTGATCAAGCTTTCAAAATGAGCTTTTTTAAAAAATAATTCTTTATCATAAGTGTTTTGTGAGAATAGCATCTTGTGTTTTGTTAAATCATTTGAAAAATACTTTATTAGTAACGCCCCACTAGTGGATAAGGGCATATTCAAGCTAATCTAGTCACGGGGACACGTTTGCTCCCAACATTTAACGGAGGGTAAAATCGTGTTATTTCGTATAGTTTAAGGGTATTCTGACCATTTATACAACTTCATAAGGTATTACTCCCTCCGTTTTACAAAGAATGATCTAGTTTGACTTGACACGAAGTTTAAGAAAATAAAGAAGACTTTTGAATCTATGACCCTAAATTAAAGTTATGTCAAATATATAAAATTGTCCTTTAATTTTGTAGCCTTAAACATGTCACGTGGAAAGCTGAAATTAAAATGTTACCAAAAAAAGAAAGATGTCATTCTTTTTTAAACTGACTAAAAAGGAAAGGAGGTCATTCTTTGTGAAACGAAAGAAGTAATATAAAGTGACGTCCTTGTGTGTGAATTTGCTCACATTATCGCTTTCTAGTGGAATAAAGAAAAATAGACATCTTAAGTTTGACAACAATTGTAAAACTAATTAATTTATGATTAATAAGAAAACTCTCGTGTTCAACTGCCAGCTGAAACCGGTCTGAGATTTCTACCAAAGCTAGGAAGAAGGGGTGGGGGGTCTATTCATTGGTCTATCAGAAATTGTCTTTCTGCCCTACAAACTACAAAGATAGATGTAAGGTTTGCATATGTTCTATCACTTCAAGTATAAGACTACACTGAATATGCCGTTGTTGTTGTTGTTTGTTGGCTTCATTTTTTTCCTATTGGTTAATGCTTCTTGAAGAGAAAATCCATTTGAAAAGACATATTGTCTTCTATCCCCTCTTTTTGAGGGGTCAAATGACCAAATATTTATTTATTTATTCCTATTTAAAGTCATAAATTTCTAATGGGAAACAGAATAATGAGAAGAAGGAAGAAAAACTTGTTGGTTGGGTCCTACAATTTTGTCAAAAAGTCTAATAATTTTTTCCCATTTTTCTACCAACAGTTCAAACAAGTGGTTGAACAAATCAACAACTCTGATATACAAAAATAAATAAATGATAGTACTAAATTAAATAGATTTTTCCAGGTTTCAAGTATTAAATGTTTGATTTATGAAAGTCTACATAGTTAAGAATCTCCTTGATTTACACCAAGTATTTCCTATTGAAAATCTCAATATTTATTACGATATTATATTGGGTAGTCTGTTTGGTCAAGTTTCTGAAGGTCAAAATATTAAAAATATTTATTTTAAAGAATTTAGGTGTTAGGCCAAACTTTTAGGAAAAAAATAAGTATTTTTGAAAATATATATATCATTCATCAAACAAAAGTTTCAAAATCAAACATTTGAAAATACATTCATTTTCCAATATCATTCATCAAACAAAGGTTTCAAAATGAAGCATTTGAAAATACCTTCATTTTCCAACAAACATAGACTAAACCAAAACCCTTTAACTAATTATTTACAAAATGAATCTTCTTACAACAAATTACCTTTAAATAATTTTTTTCTAGACCAAGGAAAATGTTGGATTGAACCTAATTAATAATAAACCATAGACTCACCTTAAATAAATACTAAATAAGAAACTAGATTTGTGTTGGTGGCTAAAAATCTTCTTGTACCTTTTCAAAGGGATAATGCGTCAGATTTAACATCTAAATTAGAAATTAAATAATGAATTATTTCTTAATTTTTGAAATTAAATAAATAAAAATGGATATCTGAATTTTAATCCAGTAAACAAGTAAAAATGAAGGGAGAAGTATTGGAAACATCCTTAAATTTGATGAAAATTATTAGTTTCAGATAGTTTTAAAAACATCATTCTACTTGATTAACTAAATTTAGATACACCCTCCGATACACCTTTGATTTGTCACATAATATAGCAAGTAGTCTCAAACTCTTGTAGGAGCATGAGATTCTTAATAAAAAATCCAGAGAAGTGTTGAAAACATCTCTAAATTTTACAAAAATTTAGGATTGTATATCACTCATGTTGCAAGATTAAGAGTGTATTTAAATTTCATTAGTCAAGCGAATTTTATTTTTTTAAG
This sequence comes from Solanum stenotomum, assembly GCF_019186545.1. Lineage (NCBI taxonomy): Eukaryota > Viridiplantae > Streptophyta > Magnoliopsida > Solanales > Solanaceae > Solanum > Solanum stenotomum. The sequence goes on from NC_064282.1 coordinate 100,559,144, forward strand.
ACTATCAATAATTCAAGAATAAAACTAATAATTTATATAGACTTTAAAAGCGTTTTCAATATTTCTCTGGAAAACAGGAAACAAATGAATTGAGGGAGTAGCTTGGTGTAAGTCAAAGTAAGTTTTTATTACTCAAATAAATGCAAAAATTCTTAGTCAAACTAGTGGTTTAGAGCAGAGACGCATTTATGGCTTTTGGAGCATTATTTAATTATTATTATTTTTAAAAAAATAATCATTTTATTCTCAATTTCGACTTGAATATTTTACTGGAGTATTTCCTTTTTTCAAAAAAAAAAATGAAAAGAAGTTTGACTACATTTCTTTTGTTTTCCAAAAGCCAAATGTTTGTTTTCTAAAAATAGAAAAGATAAACTTTTGACATTAGTTATTGGTTTGTTTATGATCTACCTTTTCCATTGTTTTAAAATATTTGTCGTATTTTTTATTTACATATTTTTTTAGAAAAAAATAAGAGATATTTAACTATTTTATAAATTAAATATAATTATTTTTAAAATTACGATAAATAATTTCAGAGGTAGGAAGTACAAAAAAATCAACCCAGTTTAATAGATGACGGTTTATCCACCTTTAATTAATAAGGTTGTATATCAAAAGAGATTATAATAGAGTGGTAAATAATTCTTTGTCATTAATTAGAAGTTTCATATTCGAGTAATATCGGCAAGGAAGCAAAGGTGTTCAAACATAGAAATTTTTTGTCGATCCACCTCTACTTTTTCTTAGACATATCATTGTCAATCTCTCACACCTTCTCACTAGGGTATTTGTGCTCCTCGATCTCTTTCGGATACTCAAACCATTTTAGTCTTGTCTTCTATATTTTATCCGCAACAAAGTCACCCTTACCCTACCCCTTATATCTTCATTCCTAATTTTGTCTCTCCTAATACGTCCACGCATCCAATCTAAGCTACCTCATTTCTGCTACAATCATCTTTTAAAGGTGATAGTTCTTGACTGGCCAACATTTAGCCCCCTACAATTAGGGGCGGACCCACGTGGTATCCAAGGGTTCACCCGAACCCCCTCGTCAAAAAATTACACGGTATATATAAGGTAAATTTTTTGTATTTCTGTAGATATATAAATTTTGATCCCCCTCAATAACAAAGAGAAATTGATGGTGCAATGGTAAGTACCCATGAAATTAAGTTGTATGTCATCGGTTCATATCCCAATGAAAGCATTTTACTTTTCAGTTCTGTTTTTTTCAGTTTTTTTTTTACTTTAAAAAATGTGCTAAAAGTTTGGTTTTAAACCCAAAAGAATTCAAGGTTTCCATTTCTAAAGGCTTATTTACACGTTTATACTTTTATTTTTCGAACCCCAAAACGAAAATCCTAGGTCCGCCTCTGCCTACAACAAAATTAATCTAACCATTCTATAGAACTTATTTTTAAGTTTAAGTGAACACTCTTATCACATATGACAACAGATACAAACTTTCCTTCCATCCAAAGGTCGATTTGCATTTTATTGATTTTTGGCGCTAAAAAGATCCACCTTCGATGGTCTATTTATTCCGGCCTCTTTTGAGATTAATTTTTGACATATTTTTAGTAGTGAAGTCATGTACGCTATTCTCAACTTGAAGCACTTGGACTCTAGGGTCTATCTCAAAACCTCTGATCGTTACGAGTAATGCACCGTCTATAGAAAGAAGAACACATTCCAAACCTGCAATTCATTAACAAGCTCTTGCTATACACAAATTTTTAACTAGCCTACAATGTGGACAATCAATCAACAATGCCCTATCTTTGTGAGATATTGATACTAAAACAATGAGAGGGGTATAAGAAAAATAAAATGAAGTGAAGTGTGCTCCCCTATTTAGTAGCTGCAAACAATTTTGATCAAGCATTTGGAGACCAATCAAAACTAGAATAAACAACATTAACAGGTCCACCATCACCCATAACATGTGTCAAAAGACCTGCTTTAGTTGCATCTAAGTAACCTGTAATCCACTTCAGTATTTCCTTTTCCTGTCCAAAATCAGTATTGTACCTGCAAAGTGAATATGTTGGATACATTAGGAATGGTAGCGAGGCTGAGTATACCGACTCTTGAACTAGTTTGCCAAGCAACAACAACACATCCGATAGGATCCCATAAGTGGGGTTTGGGGAGAGTAGGATGTATGCAGACCCTAGCCCCCACCTTTATGGCGTAGAGAAGTTGTTTTGTCAAGCATAAAACCAAATTTATAAGGTGATTGACTGATTTCATTCTCAGGGCTCGAATCGGAGACCCTCTATAGTAAAGGATGAAGGAGTTTAGGCCACCAAGCACAAGTGTTTGAGGTTAAAGGAGCATATCTTTTTTCTTAAATGTTATGGATGAAAAACAATACATTTAAAAGAAATTTACCACTTGATCATTCGATTGAGGTAGACAGTTCTCTTGGCCAAATCAACTTGCATTGCATCATCCCTCTGGAAATACTCTCTTGCAGCATATCTTAGTTCAGACTCGACATTTTGAGGTGTGAAAAATCTTACTGCTGGACTTGATCTTGTTGCATTGCACAGTCCAAAATGGATTAACGGATTAACTTTCTGAAATGCCATCTGCACATGGGAAGTATGACATTTAAGATTTTACAGTGGGATCCCGAGGGAGAGTGAAACAGTATGAAGCTCCTAAACATCAGTATTTTAGTTTTAAGTGAAATACTGCAGTACTGGTTTTCACTCACAAATCTTCAACTTTCACATATATTTTTTTTTTCCTAGTGAAGTTCATGTCCCAACATAACGAACTCTGACAGCTTTCTTTTAACTTCATCGTCAACAACTCTATTTTTTGTTTTAACTAAAGTATCATTCAAATGCCTACTTAAACTGACATAAGGCTGTAACTTGAGCTGCTAAATTTAAAGCATTGTGACTAAATTGTCTAATAGAAATTGTTAGTAAAGTGAATGGGGAATAACGAATATAAAGAAGTATTGAGCAAAATGCTCAAATTGACTCCATGGTGTCTATCAAAACCTCGAGTGAATAGTGACTGAAACAGCATACATGTTTAGAATAAAAAAAATTCAATTAAACAGTTGCAACAGTAGTTAAATAAAAATAAGATACAAGGGAGGGATATTTACCTCCAGACGCCTGTCTCCGCTAGGGAAGGGTCTCATCAGAGTAAAAGGAGCTCTTCTGTTGCTTCTAAGTATGCCATCTTTAAGCCCTGATAGGGAATAGGAATAACCACCAACTATGTACTGGAACTCGGAGAAAAACGCTCTCCTATCGATCATGCCCCCAGGATGACCAATCCTGATCACGGCATGAATGGCCATAGCATTATACAAATTCAGAAAGAAGGCTAGCTTCTCGTCTGCTGAAAGATTTAGGAGGTTCACCCTGTGGAGATCCTGAATCAGATTTGTATATCTGCATTTATGAGACAACAGAAAGATTAGATATCATACAAACCCACTGTCTTAGATAAAGGTCTTGAATAGTGTTTAATTAAGGAAATGGACTGTGAAACCTACTAAAGAAAAGAGATGGATTAGCTTTTTCTTTCCGGTCAAATGCATAGAGATGTATTAGGTGTCTGTCTGTCAAAAGATATTCTGCTACTACCCATAGGAAGTTGATTATGAATGAACTAAGAGTTTGATTTCAGCATGATGCAAACCTGACTAATTAGGTTATATCGGAGGTACAAACTCACTTATAACAACGTATGAAGAAGTAAAGATTAAGATATTCCAGCAGATGATTTCATCTCCTCTTACTTTGAACCAGTATGCTATTTTAAAGATAGGGGTGTTGCTGGTAACGTCTTCTAATACAAGTTCAGTAATGAACTATCTATGGGATGGTTGTGAATATGCACTGGAATTAAGTAATAAGAAGGGCCTTTGTATACTTTTTAAGTCCAAAGTTCCTATTTCCAGCATAGGGCAATAGGCTGCTTATAGATTTCATCTTTATTTGTTTAAGTAGATTAAACCTCTTTTTAGACTGCCAAGTTCTCTATTAAGCTGACCGGTCTTAATGCAGGAAGTTTTTATAGTAGAAACCAGGCAGGAAAATAAGCCGCTCACGTGTGCTGACAGGTACGATTAACAGCTAACAGACATGGGAATACTTAAATGCTTTTTGTACAAACTCCTAGGGCAAGCTTTCCAGTCCTTTTATAAAGGCGGTGCACTGGGTTGAGAGAATACTTAAATGCTTTTGTATGGTGAGCTACAGATGAAGCACAGTGATTATAAGGTTTCAGTTGGGAAGCTATTAGCTTATGGAAGGATTGCGTCAGAATTGAAGATATGGTATGCTGCAATTTGAGATATCTTTTGGTCAATGATATGAAGAGATACATACATACTGTGAATGAAATGAATCCTCACTATACTACCAGGAGAAAAGATTTCTGGGAGGTTGAGATTCCATCTAATTGCACATGGTGTGGGAGGAGACATTTGAAGCTAAGGCACCTAAGTATATCTCCAGTTGAGTGTGGGCAGGATTAGAAATTGTTCTTCATCCTCTTTCTGGTATGATCCTTTGGCATCCATTGCATCCTATTTGCTTGAATTATATTGCTGCTTTACTCAGATATCTTTAGTTATATGCTGCAGCTAATGTCATTTACACTATTTACTCATAACAGAAACCACTTTCTCCTTTAAAATTGCCTCTTAAAATCTTTCTCTGGGAACTGTATAACAATAACTATACAGAGAGGGGAAAAGCAAAGGATTAAACAAAAGGTCAAAAATCCTGTAGTCAACAGGAGTAACAGATGTCCTATTCAACCAAAGGATTACATGAAGGATAAAAAAAATATTTGGCAAGCTACCTGAAAGTTCTTTCTAGGATTATGAAGCAAGGAAAGAAAAGACTAGCAAATGAAAAGATATCATCTGCAACATGTTTGCTGACAGAGAAGAGAAACCAAAATAGAAAAATGAGCTGCAGCTGAAGTTACTACAGAATTTTTTATCAAAGAAATCTAAGATGGAGATTCCTACTGAAAGCACAAGTCACTTAACAGTTTCTGACAAAAAAAAAAGAGCAAAATGTAGGTACCTCCGAAATTCTTCACTATTGCTGATGCCTATATAATCAAGATGATGCCGATCATCAGAGGCGTAAGACTCAAGTAATGCAGACATTATTTTGCCAAGCCTTTGACCTAGCACAGCAACATCCTTGGGTTCATTGTCATTTGTGGATCCTCGAAAATTATAGCATTTGGGAACGAAAGGCTCATGTTCAAGGAATCTATAGAAGTGTTTTCCATCTTCAAATTCATTTTCTCTGGCATAAACAGTAGAGTAAAAACATGTTGTCAATAGAATCAAATTTACACTGATGGACAGTGCAGCAGTCATAAAATGCTTTTCAGGTTCTTACCCAAAGACTTGGTGAATAAAATGCCTTCTCGCCAGGTTCTTCCCACTTTCCACAGCCTGTGTTAGATACCAAATAGTTATTACTTTGAAATATAAGTCCATGCCGTATCATAGATAAATATGTTAATGATCCTTAAAAATCAATGGCTTTCTGCTAATTGATGAAGTCGTCGCAAAACAATGGTAGTGTTGTATGCACACTTCTCAATATCTAACGTTATAAGCGTTTAGAATTCATTTTGCACTATGCTTCCTAGTTTCCACATTGCTATACTTATTTAAGCACTATGCTATGATTGAACCTGAAATAACTTTTATGTTAGTTAAAAAAAAGTTTGAAATACCAAAAGATTGTGCTACCCTTTTCTTTTCTATTTTCAACAAATTACAGGTAATGAGTAACTCATGCAGACTGGATTCAAGGCCATGCTACGCAGATGCTAAAACTCCAGAATTAGTTCCACTAACAATCAGAAATTCAGGCCAATCCAATTAATCCACAAGAAAGTTACTCTACTGAAGATCATATAGGGACAATTGAACTTGAAGCAGAAATGGTACAATAAATGTCATGAGAAAAAATTCATTCCTTTTTAATAAATGATATTATTGGGACTAACTTGCGCGTGCCTCAACTGAACTGAAATAATATCAAGCTACCAGAAAGTTCCTTTACTGGAGATCATGGAAGAAAGATTGTAGTTGAAGCAAACAATAAATGAGAACAAAGAAAAATGTCTAGTTCATTTTTACAATAACGATTGTGTGCACCTCCACTAAACCATTTAGCTACTAGCCATCTATATTTCCTTCCATGTTCATTGACCTTTAGGCTTCTACTAGCCATCTATATTTCATTTTTACAATAACGATTGGTAAATTTGTCACTTTTTTCTTTTTTGATACGTAAAAGGTTGTCACTTTTATGGAAAAAAGGAAAGGACGAAAAACTTTATTCATCTCTCGGACCCCAGTGAATGGATTGAATTTGAATAATAGAGCATAATATATAGTAGCAAAAGAAAGTATCTTAAGAGAAAAAAATCTTCTATTTGTTTCACGTTGATTTTCTTTTAACCCTCCCTTCTCATCATTTCCTCTCCTTTCCAATCATAAGGAGAAAAATAAATACAAGATCCAATATTCCTATTAAAAGATCAAATAATTCAAGGGGGTATTTTATTTTTATGAAGAAATGAAACAGTGACTAACTTTCAGCACGTGGGAGAAAAGACCAATTCACGCATCTATGATAATGACGAGGCTAATGCTAATGCTTAAAGTGTACAATTTCCAAATAACTTGTCAAATTGACCCAAGAAACATAATGACTTACATTAATAATTTCCAAGTCAATTGATTGCACTAATTTCAAAAGCGTGTGGGACTGTGGGTAATATACTCATTATCAGCGCACGAGATTGACGGGACCGTTGGATAGCGGAGCTTTTCCTAGTTCTAAGTGAGGCCAAGCTAGACGTGTGGTTCGGGTAGAAACTGCTTGACTTTATTCATTTGACGGTGACCAAAGCCTGTACTATGGCCTATCTACTTTAAACCCATTTCATGCTACTAGTACATAGTATGACTTAATTTAAAAAATCACAAACAGTTGTGGGGTAAAAGAGATCTTTGATTTAGGCCTCGAAAATGAAATCATTTTTAATAAAGAGTGTTTTAAAATAGGACTTCATAGCATGAATTTGAACTAGTTGGGGCAAAATATACATTGAAAGGGTTCAAAATTAAATTGACTATTTGCACTACCATTTATACAACAACAGCAAAAATCTATCCAAAACTCCATAAGTGGAGTTAAATGATGGTTGCGTGTGCGCAGCCTTACTTTTACCTTATGAGGATAGAGAGGTCATTTCGGATAGACACTCGACTTAAAATAAAGCATAACAAAATAAAAAGAAGGATAGAATTCCAAGTAGCACCAACAAATAATATGATAATTGAAGCAAAAAAAATAACAAGTAATAATAATAAAGTAAGAGTGAAAAAATACCAATACCATTGATAAGGAAAATCATACCGTAAAACTATCTACTAACCTTGTGCTCTCTAATCGTTGACGTATATATTCTCCTATCTAAAGTCATATCATTAATAAGTTATTAGGAGTATACTTCCATTTATGCTGTAAATTATTCATCTGTCTCAAATTTATTGGACAATATGTATGATACGGATCTTTCATTTTGTAAATAAGGAATATCTTGTCGCAAAAATTTCTATGTCGAACATTGTTTGGCACCACTGCGCAACTACATGCATTTAAAAGGTCAAACTATTTTTCTTTGCCTAAAATAATTTGTTACTTCTTATTATAAAATTATTATTTGTGCCTACGTGTTACCAAACACTTAAAATTTTATATCGAAAGACGAAAACCAAATTATTTTTTACTCAAACATAGAAATTAGCTGAGTTGACCCTTGCACACCGTACCATCTTATTATTCTTTTGGGGCTAAGTGAACAATACTTTTAAAATATAGTACTTATAATACTATAATTATAATATAGTATATAATAAGGTGGATATAAAAATTTCCATTAATACCTGCACACGATAGGTTCCCAAAATACCTCCAAATCCTAAAATACTGTAGAATCTTATCAAACGTCAGCTCTACAGTAAAAAATTAGCGTTCATTTGCGTGCTTGCGTCTCCGATTAAGATTAGTAGATAATAATACAATTTGTTGTGAACGTTAGGTGCCTATAATTTCATTTTGAATAACGAACACTAATCCTTTGGTCATTCATATTTTAAGATGTATTTTTTATTATGTATGCGGATAATTTTAGACAAATTTTTTTAAATATCTAAATTCGATTATTGCAATATTGAATTAATACTCTATAATCTAATCTAGTATTAATGAGAAAGAAGCGAGAAGCATACCTTTTTTCTGCCGCAGTCCAAGTGGTGGATCAAAACCTCCACAAGCTCTCCGCCGGAGAAGCAATTTTTTACTATTTTCATCCTCGTGATTCTGTCCTGTATTGGAAGCTTTTGCCTCAATACTCTCACAATTTCTACCATTTCGTCGTTTTGCTCCTCGTAATCGTCGTCAAAACCGTAAACCGGTGGTGCCGGTGCATCCTCCGGGCATTTTCCGGCCAACATTTCCGCAAATTTCTTCTCCAACATCCCGCTATTCCGTAGCGAGTTCAACACCACCAATCCACCTAACAACTTCTCATTCAGAAATATCTGCGGCACATGAGCACTTCCGGTCCTCTCAATTAGTTCCTTCTCTCTTTTAGGATACACATCGACGTTAATTTCCACGTAGTTTAGGTTTTCCTTGTGCAGAAACAACCTCACAGCGGTGCAATCCCTGCAATTAGATCTCGAGAAGAAACTCACTCTTCCGGGCAGCTTCTTCACCGGAGGTTTTAAGTTCACAATCACTTTCATTCCAGAGAGGTCAAACTCCGTCACCTGCTTCGATTCCGATTTCATCACCACTTTCTCATCATCAAACTGATCCCTCATCGACGACAACCGCTTCGTTATCGCCGACGATAAACTATTACTCTTCTCACGAAAGAATTTCCCGATCGCCGGCATGTCAAAACTCTCCGGCATGGACTGAGACCGGTTCAATTCACCTGGAGATACAATAATCGCTACTCCGGCAGGTACCTCCGGTTGCGGCAACAAGCTATGCGGCTTGATTACACCTAATAAGTTGCCGTTTTCCTTAACTGAATCATCGATGATTCTAGAAACAGCTGAATTAATATCTTCCGCTCCTCCTCCTTCATTCTCTGCGTGAATATCGGAATTCAAAATATTAACAGAATCAACGGAATTGGAATTTCCTTTTTCGTTACCGTTTTCGTCGGAAATCATACCTTCTTCTGCTTCAACTTCTACTTCTGCTTCTGCTTCTGCTTCCTCTGTTTTGTATAAATTGATAGAATCTATTTTCTCCATTGAAGGAAGAGAGAGAAAGTGAAGAAATTTAAGAATGGTGAATTCTAACAGGGCGAAAAGACGTGAAGAGGTTGAGAGAGAGGGAGATGATATTTATAGACAAAATGAAATTGAAAGGGAAAAAAATTTGAAGAAGTCAACAAAAATGGAAGATTATGGATATATTGAATTCATAGCTCGTTTTAGTTAAAAATCTTTTTATTAAATAATGATTATTTTTAGTCTTAAATAAAAAAATTTTTCTTGTTTTGTTGATTTTTATGTGGTATGATATACGTTCTATCAAATTAACAGTTACCCGATTGTTTATCATTTTCGTATTTAATATTATAGTGAGTAAGTGAAATGATGTCAAGGACTAATATGGATTGTGGTGTAGTGATGAAACTGTTGACTCTTATCATAGATTTCAAATTTGAGTTTAATTATGAAAAAATTNTTAGTTAAAAATCTTTTTATTAAATAATGATTATTTTTAGTCTTAAATAAAAAAATTTTTCTTGTTTTGTTGATTTTTATGTGGTATGATATACGTTCTATCAAATTAACAGTTACCCGATTGTTTATCATTTTCGTATTTAATATTATAGTGAGTAAGTGAAATGATGTCAAGAACTAATATGGATTGTGGTGTAGTGATGGAATTGTTCGACTCTTATCATAGATCTCAAATTTGAGTTTTAATTATGAAAAAATTCACTTCATAATCCTACAGAGCACGATTCAAATTTAGTGAAAGCTCTGATATGAACTTCGGATACTGAGTGAAAAAATTGATGTCATGGATCATAAGAAAAAAATAATATTAAAAATAGCATAGATTTAAAAATAAAAAAAAAGGGGGGGGGGGGGGGGGGGGGGGGAAGGGAAAAAGTATGCAAAGTGAAAAATTGTCTTCTAACATAAATATATATAAAAAAGGAAAAACTTTAATATCAAAGAGCTGAAAAAATCAATTAGTAGAGTTACTAATTTGAATTAGTCTAGCATTTTGTTTCGTAGGTGATTAAAATTGGAATGGCAAAATCACCAACTCAATTTTGACAACATCAAAAATCAGTATTTTAAAAAGTGAAAGAAATTTTACACACAATTTTAATAGAAATTATTAAACGAGTCTTGAATTTGAATGTTAGACGTATTTAGAATGTATAGTCAAATATTCAAAGTATGAATCTCACAAAACTAAGCCTCACACGTAAATTTTAAGATATTTTACCGGCATTCCGTTTCAAAATGAATGATAATAAAAAACCTTCTTCTTCTATGTCAAAAAGATTCAATCACATCTTCTTCTTCGTTTTTCTCTATGAGACATGTACACGTTCAAAGTATTTAAACATGTTATTTACACCTTGAAATAAATTTTCCCACGAAAATTCAATTTTTGTAATTAAATTTCATAGTACTAAAAATATAGTAGTAGACTACTATTATTTCTAAACAACAAAAATTCTATCATTATTCCTATTTAGTGTTGTATTCTAGCTTCGAGATATATAACTATGAATTTTATAGCTATATGTTATATATAAATTATATATAAAAAAAAAACATTAGTAATAAGTTATGTGTTTTTACTAGGTCTAGCAAGGTATGTGGCAAGTGTACTAGTTATTTTAATACTATATTATAATCATATTATCTCATATAAGTTGGTTGCCTAACATTATCATTGTCATTATTATTAATTATTTAGGTCATCATTTACATTAATGTGAGCATTTGACTTGGCCCTTCGGATCACTATGTTTCTTAAAATTTCCATTTTTAGGGATTTAAATTTGAGGTAATGGTATTTTTGGTCCTTAGTCTCCCTCCGTCTTCTTTTAGTTGTTATATTAAGCTTTTCGAAAGTCAATCTGACTAATTTTTAAAGTTAAATTAAATTACATTAATTTGATATTTTAAAACTAAAAATATAGATATTCAAAAACTATATGAAAAGTACTATAAATTGCAATTTTTTGTATATCAATATGATTAAAAAAATACATCGTAAAATATTAGTCAAAGTTCTTGCCGTTTGACTCTAAAAAGGAAAATAATAACAACTAAATGGAGGCAGAGAGAGTATTTATTACATTTAAAATTTTAATCCTTATGACTAATCTGATTAATTATATTTAATTTTTAATTATTTAAACTATTCACTTTTGATCCTTCTCGTGATAATGAGGACTAGAATAAAAATTTACAAATAATTTAGGGAATGAGTAAAAGATATTTTTGTTATGATAAATCAAATAGTTGATCGAGAAAGCTCCACCCAAATATGTTCATTGAGCCAGAAAAGGCTATCTATTAACTTAATTTCTTTGTTTAAATGAGGACTTTTTTTTTTAAATTTCTCACTTGATTTCTTACTGTCAAATTGGAACTTCGACTAATCTGTTGTATAAGACTCATATAAAAGGCAAGCACTATTTAACAAGATATTTTCTATACTCAAAACTCAAATATGCAAGACCTCTAATAAAAATTGATAAATTATCCAATCACAATTTTCTTTTACCAAACTTAATATGTTTACCTCTTCAAATTTCATTTTAAAGACCAAGTACACCTTTGAAGATGAAGTCAATTTTTTTGATATATCATCACTATAAACTTAAACTATAGTATATATATGTGATGACCAAAATCAAAGATATTCAAGCTACCAAGGCACTAAGGATAGACCACTAAGGACAGAGTCAATAAGTGGATTATTATTGTTATTTTTTATCCAATAAATTTATTTCTTGTTTGTTAGTATTAGACATGTTATGCTTTTTAAGATGGAGAGTCAATTTTAATTATTTATTTTTTGAAGGTTTTGCTTGTTTGAATAAATCAATTAGATTGACAATAACTTGCTCAGAATACCAAGATTTCAAATTGCTTGCAAAATAATAGTTATCCAATTAGATCAATTTTAAATATATATATATATATATATATTATTCATTGATAATTTGGAATAAAATACTAAGCAATTTTCTATACAAATTAAATTACATTAAAAAATAATAAAAACTCATTACATAATAGTATAATATAATTTAAACTCATCTTAAAACATACACGAATATAATCGATGATTTACAGGTTCGTCTGAATTCAATAATTTTGATTTTTGACCTTATATATTCATTAAATATTATTAAATAAATCCAAATAATAAATTTTGAATCCCATAATTAATCAAGTGAATATGACAAAACTCATGAACTCAAACATTTATTGTTTATATAATCCTAAATTTGGAATAAATACTAAACAAATTTCTACAACAAAATTAAATTACACTAATAATAATTTAAAAAATTCATTACATAATCAATATAAATAATATAAACTCATCTAAAACACACGTGAATACAATTGATAACTTACAGGTTCATCTGAACTCAATAATTTGGACTCTAAATATATACATTAAAAATTATTAAATAAATCCAAATAATAAATTTTGAATCCCATAATTAATCAAGTTAATATGACAAAACTCATGAACTCAAACGTATATTGTTTATATATATCCTAAATTTGTCTCCATTTTTAAAAATTATATTGTGAATTAAATATTAGTTGCTTTCTTGGACTATGTCTACATTACTTTTACTTATTTCTTAGATAGAATTTCCGGCAGATTAAAGACAAAGTAAAAAAAAAAAAGAAAAAAAAATTAAGGCCGTCCAAGCAAAATGGTGCAATTTCCTTCCTAATTCTTTTAATAATAATAAATATAATATTCGAGTAGATTGTATCATTTTATGTTGTTACTTAATATTATACATTAGCAATTTAAAGGATAATTTTTTTAAAAAAAGGTAAAGTATGGGATAGCACCACTACAAAAATGTAGGGCAGAGAATGAAATAAAATTATTAAATAATGAGGAAAGATAAAATAATATATATATAAGGTAACGACATGATTATGTCAAATCAATCGTTACACAAATTGAAATTTTCTGTTATTATCGAATAATGAACTTAATGATGCGATACAACAAATAATAATTAACATAAATATTTATTTAAACTAACAACACAATAATTAATGAATTTTATATGAATATAAGTTGGAGACTAGAAATTTCCCGAATAACACTCTTGTTGTGTTGTTTTTTTCTCATTCTTTTTGAACCGCTAATTAATATGGAGAAATATAACGTGATGTATAAGAGAAAATATTAAATTTAAGTTAAATTATCATCAATCGAGTTAATATTTTCTTTAAGAAGTGTGTAAAATAAAACATAAAAAGTAAAATATTTTTAAAAAGTATTTACCATGAGGTACCATCGTAATACTTATTTCAATTCCATAAAAAATTATTGAAGTTTGAGGTTCATTGTAAATCCATGAATTTGTTTTGGACTTCGAAATGTGTCAATTCAAACTCCAAGAAGCAACATTTTGAACTTCAATATCCTATATTGGAGTTGTTTGTATTTTAGTTAGGTATATTGCATTCAAATGTTATTTTTAAAATGATTTATTTCTCAATTAAATTTAAACGACAGTGAAATATCAATAAGTGGTTCAAAACCTAATCATCTAGCCTAATTTTTACCATTATGACACACAAAGGCCTTACTAATTTCAAATTAAGAGAATAATGCAACAATTGTGATTATTAAGCTAATTCATTAAGTCCTTTACAAGATATTCGATAAAATTGAAATGATGTAGAAAAAATAATATAATCATAATAACTAGCCACTTAGAAAAAAATTTAAAAGAAAAAGTTTATAAATATATCAATTTGCATCACCAATTTCTACCTCTCTTAAAATTCTACACTTTTTCTTTTCAAATGGAAACCAAAACAATACCCACTTTAATAACGTTCTAAACATGTGTCATAAGAAAAATAATATAGACCAACATTCACTTTTCACAATATTTAATATGTGAGGTCTTATAAATCGTTAGGATTATGGTGAAGTGATGAATACCTTATAATTAAGATCAAATTTGAATTTTAGGTGTAAATTGACTTTTATTAAAGAGTGTTTTATCTTTACTATGAAATTTTATAATATAAATGAATGTCTTTAATCGATAAAGTTGATAGTGGACCAATAAACATAAGGAAATATAGAAAAGATAAATATTGATATCTTCTTGAACTGATTGTAATTAGTGGTGAGTTTTTCAATTGATTTGCATGCAATGATATTTTATGTGGATTTAGTCGTCGATGAATGCATAAATAATAAATATTCTTCTAAAAAAATAAATTTAAAATATTTTTATCACCTAGGTTGGAGAATTTATGGACAAAATCGGATTTAAAAATTTCAAAAAATACACGATTATATAGCTAAAGAAAACAAACTTGTATGCCTAAAATCATCTCATATGTTGCTAGTGTGCTCTTACAAAGCTATTTTTTGAAATTCGATCCTATCGAGATGGAAAAAAAATAATTAAATTATTCGTAATAGATGAACTCATATTGACCAAAATAAAATGGAAGAAATGATAGGGAGATTCGACGTGGCATACGAACTAAACCTACATAATATCTAACGAGTCTTATATATGTTGATCATGTAGAACATCATCTTATAGAATACCAGCACATAGAAAAAGGAGAAAAAAATCAGTCAATAACTTGACACCTAAATTTTTTTGACTAAATAAAGGAATATCTCCGAGCTAATGCCAACTTCCTTAGATTTATAGAATCAGAGTAAGAGCCCGTTTGGGTTGCCTTAAAAATGTAGTTTTTAAGTTAAAAATAAAAAAAGTCAAATTGAAATGACTTTTAAGTCAAAAAATAAAAAATAGAGGAGACCTACTTTTGGTTTTTGACTTATTTTAAGTCATTTTTGACCTTGTCAAACACTTCCTAACTTATTTTGAGTTATTTTTTATATTTCCAAACACTTAACTGACTTAAAAGTAGGTTTGACCAACTTTTAAGTCAATCCAAACACCCTCTAGTACATGAGTTAACCCTTCAATAAAATTTATTAGTAAAATGTAACATAATTTAAAAAAATGTGTCTCTAATTCTAGATTAACTATACAAATTAGAGCATATTTAATCATGACATGCGTAATTCAAGAATTTTATAGTATTCTAAAAAAGGTCAAAGCATATTTAATCATGACATGTGTAATTCAAGAATTTTATAGTATTCTAAAAAAGGTGAACCCTTCAATAATTTTTTTTTAGTGAAATGTAAGAATTAAAAAAAAATGTCTCTAATTCTAAATTAACTATACAAATTAGGGCATATTCAATCATGACATGCGTAATACAAGAATTTTATAGTATTCTAAAAAAGATTAGAGCATATTTAATCATGACATGTGTAATTCAAGAATTTTATAATATTCTAAAAAGGGTGAGGTATTTTTCAATTAAGTAATCCACATGGAAAGTGTGTAGTGTATATTGGATCAGAACATTCAAAACACAATAATTATTACTATTAAAATCAATATAATCATAAAAAATAACAAACGACATACCTAATTGTAAACATATTTTAATTATTTATTTCTAGTTTCACGAGTTAATATTAGTTCGATCCTTGATATTGGATTCAAAAGCCTTTTTTAAATAGAAAAACACATAAATAATTATAGTTGCATTATCTAATTGTGACGATTTATATGTGGCAACTGACAAGTGTTTTGAAGTTGTATATGTTCGTTTGAAATTAGTGGTGAAGCTACCATGTGAGGTACGGGTTCGATCAAATCCAATAGTTTAGTTCAAACTTTATATTTGTCTTTAAAATTCGTTAAATATGTTAAGTTATTAATATAGAATCCAGTAACTTAATAAAATTAAAATCTCAAATCAATAAATTTTAAATTCTGACTTTACTTTTGCTTCATCATTATATGTTCACTCAATCTAACTATATGAGCACATGCAATTTTGTTAGATATATTGTGTAACTAACACAAACAACACACTTTAATATTCTATACAATCATAAACCCTAAAACGCCACACATGTAACTAATATAAATATAAATATAAACATACGCTTGTGTTTTGTTTATATGTATCAAAAATGAACTTTTGATACATTTATGTACCATTTATGCATACTATATTAAATGTATACATTCTTTTGTTTGGACTATATTTTAGTAAATAATGTAGGGAAAAAGGATAAATATACCCCCGAACTATCGTACGTAAATGGTATGCAGATACCCTCCGTCATACTTTTGGGAGATTGGTGCCCCTGCCGTAAAAATACTAGAGCATTTATGCCCTTCACTCTAACGGAAGACTAAAATAGGGACACGTGGCACAATTTTATCCGTCGATCCGATATTTAATAAAAAGAAAAAGGACAAATATACCCCCGAACTATCGTAAATGGTATGCAGATACCCTCCGTCATACTTTTGGGACATTGGTGCCCCTGCTGTCCAAAAACTAGAGCATATATGCCCTTCACTCTAACGGAAGACTAAATAGGGACAGGTGGCGCAATCTTATCCGTCGATCCGATATTTAATAAATATCGAATCGGTGGATAAGATTATAACACGTGTATGTCCGTNATATACCCCCGAACTATCGTACGTAAATGGTATGCAGATACCCTCCGTCATACTTTTGGGAGATTGGTGCCCCTGCCGTAAAAATACTAGAGCATTTATGCCCTTCACTCTAACGGAAGACTAAAATAGGGACACGTGGCACAATCTTATCCATCGATTCGATATTTAATAAAAGTAAAAAGGACAAATATACCCCCGAACTATCATAAATGGTATGTAGGTACCCTCCGTCATACTTTTGGGACATTGATGCCCCTGCCGTCCAAAAACTAGAGCATATATGCCCTTCACTCTAACGGAAGACTAAATAGGGACACGTGGCGCAATCTTATCCGTCGATCCGATATTTAATAAATACCAAATTAGTGAATAAGATTATAACACGTGTATGTCCGTTAGTATAAAGGGTATATATGACGGTTATGATTAAATCATGATCTTTGGTGTTATATAACCTTGTCTATACTTTTCAACTAATAGTTCAATTGGGTCAAATAAAAAATAATCTATAATATTTTTTACTATGTATATCCGAAAGTTTCAAAAAAAATCTTCATATTATAATAAAGTTTATAAGATTAATTTTTTTACCTAAAAAGTTCTTAGCTTGTATATAAACTAGATGGGCACGGCCCGTGCTTAGCATGAACCCAATAATTTATCTTTTTGAATGATTTGCATAGTTATTTGATCACAAAGAATAGTAGTAAAGAACTAATTCAACATCCCTTACTTGAGGAGAACATTCAAAAAAATATTTGTTAAAAATACACCAAGATATATTGATGCAAAGATATGTCCAAATATAAAATTTCCAACTCTCTCACTTGTTGAAGCATAAAATTTGTTTTCGCAGCTTATAGTATCAAAAGCTCCCATCCATAATTTTTATACAAATACAGGAAAATCATATTGTATCATTATCTGCATTTTGTTAAACAAATAAATTTATTTATTAAATACGAAGGAAAAATCAGGAGAAAAAATATGTGTACATGAAACATAAAAAGTGTGCAGAAATTAAATAAAGAAGACATTAATATATGTTGCCATGAATTCTCATATGCATGTACAAAAAACATTTCAAAGGAGTAGATGTGCCAAAATATAAATTTAGTACTCCCTTTGTCTCTAATTACTTGTCCACTTTTCCTTTTATAGTTGTCCCTAATTACTTGTCCATTTTGACAAATCAAGTTATACCCTCAATTAAATGACTAATTACTTTGAAAAAAGTAGAACTTTTCATCCACTTCATAATTAATAGGGGTAAAATGATAAACTCACTATGTCATTAATTATTTTCTTAATATGTGTGTCAATTTAAAAGTGGACAAGTAATTAGGGATAGAGAGTAACAATTAGTCCATTAGCAGAGTGAAAATGACCTAAAATAAAATAAAATTTAGCACCATTGATTCATGATCAAAGTTGAAGAAAGTTAAATCAACTCTATCATGTTCTGATACAAAAAGCTAGTTTTATTGTAGAACCTTCAATGAAATTTTATACACATTCATTACTTAAGTAAAATAATCACCACTTTTCATAGCTCAAAAGTAAAAGAAACTAAACAAAAACATTAAAGCAGTACAAAGAAATCAACACTATAGTGAAATTCAACACACTGTCTCAACTCATATGTGATGAGCCATTAAATAAGGAAGACTTTACATGAAAGACATTTCAGTATGCTATAGATTTAGAGCCTGTTTGGATTGGCTTAAAAAAACAGTTTTTAAGTTAAAAATAAAAAATCAAACTGAAATGACTTTTAAGTCAAAAAATAAAAAGTCATTTTAAACTTATTTTAAGTCATTTTTTACTTGGCCAAACACTTTTCAACTTATTTTAAGTCATTTTTGACTTATTTTTTATATTTGTCAAACACTTCCAGAAGTAAAAACTGACTTAAAAAAAGGTTTGACCAACTTTTAATCCAATCCAAACCCCCTCTTAAACATCCAATAAAAAAATTGTCAGTGATTTATGCCTAGTAGTAATTGTTAATTAATGAAGTGTTACTCATATAGGAATAATTTGGGATAATTTATGAAATGTCGTGGGATTAACATCTTCATAAATAATGTTTTTGATCTTATACAATGTCATCTCACAAGGTAACGGAATAAAATACATTAGGAAATATGAACACAACATTCAACCCCCCCTCTCTCTCTCTCTCTAATACATGAAGTAACCAAATTAAACTTCTAATTTTCTAAATGAGAAGTTGTATCACCCTCAATATTTATACGCCCAAAAGAGATCAGATCTATTGAAATTTATCTTCTTACCAACCTGAATTGAGTCATACTTAATTTTTATTTTTTTTATGACAAGGCAAATTCGCAGTCGCTACCCTTTGGGTGCGCACAGGATAAAACCCTCGCTCCTATGCAATAGCTCACAAACCACATAGGAAAGATAACCCACACTAGGCAAGTCCGGTGCGACGAGCTCGATCCAGAAGACAAACCCCTTGCTTTCGCTGGCAAGGGGTTTCAAACTTGAGACCTCCAACATGGAAGTCCCAAGCACAAACCACTGTGCCACCCCAAAGGGTGAATTAAGTCATACTTATTACCACCAAAGAGTACCTTTTTTTTCTCTTTAAAACCACCATTAACATCATTCTTTCAGTATGATTAGTCACCAATTCCAAAACCAACAAATTGTTTAACCACCAAGTACAACCTATCATCTTAATACATCTTATGAAAACTTTATGTCTTCTATCATATTGTATGTGATAGCTAATATCAAGATACAACAAAATGTCAAGTCAAAAAGTTGTAGTCCTCAAGTAAAAAAATACCTATAATTAATATGAAGTAGACACCTGCAAATTAAAACATATTTTCTAAGATCAATTTCTGACTATGGAGCTTACTCATCCATCATTTCTATCACCCTCAAATTAAGAATTTGTATCAACTTTAAAAGCAAGTGCATAGTCTATTTAATTGGACGAATAGAAATGGAATGTAAGCTTCAATACCTTGTTGCACAGTGCAAAGTCTACCTTTGGTAATAGATTAATATTCTGTAAATTCATTTCTAATTATTGTTTACCTATAGAAATGGAATGTAAGCTTCAATACCTTTGGTATTTTGTGATAGCTAAGTCAATTTTCTAGTAGTAGTTCAATCCCAATAGAAAAAAAAGAGAGAAGAGATTAAGTAAGAGTCCCTTACAAATTTCTACAAATTCACTAAGATGCATGTACCCATTACCTAAAGAGCTAGTGTCACTGACTTAGAGTCTCACTAAAGCTTCGTGCGATATTTGACAACTTACTCTCGAATCTTTCACGATCTTGTAAGCTCAAGCAAGCCCTTTGAAACTAAGATCGCTAAGAGAATGAAAGGAAAGACTTAAAATGATTTGGAAGAAGGTTTTGTATTACTTGGAAAATGCTTTACAAGTTGCTTGATTGCTTGGTGCCTTGTAAATGAGTGACACCTCTATTTATTCTACCACCTAGGGACTAAAGTGCAATTTAAAATTACTTTACAAGTCCCTAAACTATTTACACAAAGATTTCTTTCTAGAATTCTCTACACATTGGAATTCTAAGGCTTTCTTGAAAACTATCTAGAGAGTTCTAGAGTGTTCTACTAACCTCTCTAGAACTCTAGATTCTTTTCCCTTCTTCGAGTGCCAAATTTATACTGTGAAGTGGCGGGACGTGACACTAGGATTACTTGATGTTAATAAAATGTTAAAAGTAACTAACCTGGGCCACATCATTACAAGTAATGATAAAAGTGTATTATATTAGTTAAAGCACAATTCTGATCATCAATTTCTTGCGATTATCCATTTTTTAGACAGACAAATAACAGATGTCAAACATGTTTTGTTTTATGAGGAAATACACGTAGAATAACGTTGACTTGAAGTTTCGAATTCCTAATGATGACTAAATATATGAAAATAAAAGATTAATGAGGAAAAAAACTTGGAGCAAAGCAACAATACTATTGAACCCCTAATACTTTCTCCGTTTCATAAAGAGTGACCTGGTTTGATTTGACACGAAGTTTTAGAAAATAAAGAAGACTTTTGAATCTTGTAGTCCTAAATTAAATTTATGTTATATGTACTAAATTTCCTTTCAATCTTGTGGCTTTAAACATGTCACGTGTAAAGCTGAAATTAAAATGTTACCAAAAAAAGAAAGATGTCATTCTTTTTGAAACAGACTAAAAAGAAAATGAGATCATTCTTTTTTAAACGGAGGGAGTAATATTTTAAGCCATTCACTGTAGTGGCAAAGGAACAGTTTATTTGTGGTAGAAAAGAGAAAATGAAAAAGAAGTCCTCTTATTAACCAGTGCAAGTACTGAACCAAAAGAATATTGCAATAACACACATTATTAGAATTGAACAAAACATGCATTAAAAAAGACACAAGTTTTTGACAGAAAATATTGTAGCCTCTTCACTCATGGATAAAGAACTACTTCGTACGTAGGTTGATAGGGTCAGAACTTATAAAGAAATTTAAAAGAAATCTTAGCATAAATCATCACATTCAAGTTTCAAATGACTTACATTTTCCATCTATGTTCCAATTAAGACATATAAGAGCTTAATCGTTTTATAAGAAGAAAAAATAAGAGAAGTTTTAATAACTGATCATAAGCAACTTCATTATCGGAAAACAAATTAAGTAGCTTCAAAAGATAACTAAGAAAATTGAGATTCAAATAATAATTCAAGATTATTAGGACCACAAGATTTTTGTGCATTTGAGCTTTTTACGTGACATGTTTAAGACCACAAAATTAAAGGACAATTTTGTACATTTGACATAACTTTAATTTATGACTACAAAATTCAAAAGTCTTCTTTATTTTCTTAAACTCCGTGTCAAGTCAAACTAGACCACTCTTTTTGAAACGGAGAGAGTATCATTCATGAACTTTAAAAGAATATGCAAAAGAAATTTACTACATGCCGTATTCTATTTGGCAGATCGAGGTGCTAATGGTGTTTTCATTTAATGTTGGGATAAGGGTCTGAAAAATACCTTAACTTTGGTCGGATTTGCTGTTGTGATACTAAACTTTTATAAGACCTATTACCTCCCTAGACTATTTAATACCGTATTTTTTACCCCCTGAACTATTTAATAATGTATTTTAAAGGTATATATGTGCCCACGTGGACACATTACTATTTATAATTTTGCATTATTTTTTATGTCCACGTGGACAAATATATATGTTTAAAATACGGTATTAAATAGTCTAGGGAGGTAATAGGTCCTCATGAAAGTTTAGTATCGCAATAGCAAATCCGACCAAAGTTGAGATATTTTTCAGACCCTTATCCCTTTAACGTTTATTGTATCACTTCTGATGTCTTACTTTACGTGGCTTTTTTACTTCAATACTCAATTAGATGATACATGAATTTAACACACAAGAATAGGTCACAACTTGAAGTAAGAAATTACCTTGGCTTAACATTTTCATAGAGGGAATTCAATGATATGTTAATGTTGGATAGCATAGAAGCAAAAACTTTGAACCTATCTTTATTTGGTCCCCGTCATACGATATTGACTTACAACATGTGGTTATTACATTCAAGAAGGATCATATATCCCAAGTCATATTGGTGTTTTATATACTGGGTATCTCTACAATTTTACGTTAACTATTGAAGTAATTCTCAAGAACCTAAAAATGATAGTACACTTTTATTAACAGCCAATGCAAATATTAGTACACCAAATCATCCAAAGAATAAGCGTCACACCATTTGATTTCACATTCTCTTATTATCCTCTAGGGGATCGAGATTTCTACAAAAACATATAAGCATTGGGGAGTCATAAAAACAATACCACACATGTATTGATCACAAATACAGCTCAGTAATAGTAAATATTGTACCTTATTAATAAGAATCTTGACGAACACATGTGAAAATAAAAATACAATAAATTATTTAGTTGACTCGGACATATCATCAAACACTTTGGATGTACAACATTGTAACACACGAACTAGTGAAAGGGAGTTCGACATCTATTATACATATCTAAAAAAATAATTTTAACCATGTATAAATAGTAATATTTTTCGCCGAGGGAATTCGAATGAACCCCTCATTATATGCTGCCTCCGCCCCTGCTTACCAGTGAACAAATTAGGAACCAACAAATGAATAAATGAAAAAAAAACAAACAAAGATATACATCTAAGAAAAGCGTCACAATTTTTTTGAAGATGTGGGCACTACGAAAATAAAATACTTAAAAAATAAAATATTATCGAAAAATTAGATTTAAACCTAAAACTAAGAAATAATACACTAAGGAGCTGTTTGGTTACGGTATAAGAGGGCATGTTATTCATGTATAAAATATTGTATTAGTTTTACTATGTTTGGTAAAAGGTTTTTATTAGGTTAAAAAGTCAACATGACTTATACTATGTTTGGTTGATAAGTTTTAAATATTGTATAAAAGTTATTCATGTATTAATTTTATACGGTATTTGGTTGTGTTTTTTGTAATCCTACATAATTAATAGGGATAAGGGTTTGAAAAATATCTCAACTTTGGTCGGATTTGCTGTTGCGATACTAAACTTTCATGAAGACCTATTACCTCCCTAGACTATTTTATACCATATTTTAAACATATATATTTGCCCACGTGGACATAAAAAATAATGTAAAATTATAAATAGTAATGTGTCCACGTGGGCACATATACACCTTTAAAATACACTATTAAATAGTTCATGGGGTAAAAAATACGGTATTAAATAGTCTAGGGAGGTAATAGGTCCTTATAAAAGTTTAGTATCGCAACAGCAAATCCGACCAAAGTTGAGATATTTTTTAGACCCTTATCCCTAATTAATACCTACATAACTTATGAAGGAATACATATATAAGTTATGCAGGGTGGAAGGTGGAATAAGTTATGTGGGTATTAGTTATACATGTATTAAAAAGTTAAGTTACACATTTATTCCTATTAATTTATTTTTAAATCTTTTTTATTGAAAACTTTACGTAACTATTCTATTTTCCCAACGTAACTATTTTTGTTTCTTATTTCTTTTTGCATACAAACGACTTTTTATTTATTTTCATTTAAAATCAAAATATAAATATTTATTATTATTATGAATAGGAATGTATAATTTTGATAGCGCATATGCTAATCGTATATTCACATTATATATTACTAAATATATCCACATATTTAATTATTATGTGTTAACTTTTTATTTAGAATGTGATTTTTTATATAATTTATATATTTGGTATACTAAAAATGTACAAACAACACATGCATCATATTGATAGAAATTTACATTATATAAAATAGGATAGTATAATGTACTTGAAATATATTAATAGTATTTTATTTTTATAAGCTTTAAACATTAAAAAACAAAGAGAGAAAAAACACAGAACTCCTAGTTAAGTATAGAGAAATTCCTTTCTTTATTCTTTTAAGGGAGAATTTATACTATTTGCTTACTTATTTTATTTGTAAATAATATATATTAATTTATATTAAAATCAAGGGAAAATGCATAAGTAACCCCCCAGCCTATGCCCGAAATCCCAGAGACACACGTAACCTTTACTAAGGTCCTATTACCCCCCTGAACTTAATTTATCTATAATATTCTACCTCTTTTCGGCCTACGTGGCACTATCCTTGAAAAAACTGTCAACATGCGCTGGGCCCACAAGATAGTGCCACGTAGGCCAAAAAGGGGTAGACTATTACATATAAAATAAGTTTGGGGGGGTAATAGGACCTTAGAAAAGGTTAGGTGTGTCTCTGGGATTTCGGGCATAGGATGGGGGGGTACTTATGCATTTTCCCTAAAATCAATATTCAATAGTTAATAATTCATGTAATGTAATCTCTACGTAACTAAATAACACCTACATAACTAATACCCACATAACTAAACGCTGCATAACTAAACTCTGCAAAACCCTGCATAACTAACCTTGCATAACTACTACCTACATAACTAAACCTTACATAACTAATACATGCATAACTCTAACTAGTAACCAAACGGCCCCTAAGTAGCTGAGACTGTCCATCAAAATCGTGAAAATTCTAGTTTAAACACATGCAAGACTAAAATAGAAAAATCTATCCAGAGGAACCCTATGGAGAAGCTTAAATGAGACAATTCAAATAAAGGAGATAGTTGTATAAAGCAAAGCTTGCAAAAATAGAAAAAGTAAGGGACTAACCATGACTTTCGAGTGAACTTACAGAGAGCTTCTCCAAAGAAGACAAACTTCAAAGAAAATTTTGGTTAAGGTGTGGGAGGAGTGAGTAATGGCTATGTGAACTTGTTGGCTATAAAGTGCAATTGTCAAAGCCTAAATAAAAGTACAATCCATACAATATGTTGTACAATTAGGTATTGCGTGTTAGTCCTTTTCTTGTTGGTTTATATAATATAGAATACATCGTAACTACGTCAATCCGAAATATATTGTGATAAGTTTATGTTAGAGGATTCTTAGGATTTCGTTTTTATCACTTTATTATTAAAATTTGTGCAAGGGGAAGACGATTCTCCACAGTACTTGGAAAAATTGTGTCTGAAGGTACGTTCTTACTTTGTTATTATATTGTGTTTGACTATGTATGGGTGTGCGTGTTGAATTTTAACAGTTTTCTGATTAACTTAGCGAGTCTCGAGATGATTAAAAAACCATCATCATCATTTATGTGGAGGACTAGGAAAAATAATAATATGAAATTGGATATATAAAATATAATTTTATCAATTATTTTTTTAATTTCAAGAAGAAAGATTTAGTGTAGATACAATAATAAGAATAATGTCAAATTGGTGCATTTTTTTAAAGTTAAAGTAACTTTGCAAAAGATTTCCTTTGATGGTAAGGAAAAATTATCGAAAATGGATAATTATTTTTTGTAAAATTCAAAGAACCTCATTTATAATTTTATACTTTTAGAAATTGTGCTTGGATCTGAAATTCGTTTTAAAAAATATTAAATAAATAGTATTAGCACTTGTTGTAAATAATCTAAAAGAGTTGAATCTAAGATTTCAGAAAAGGTAATTTAGAGTGAAAGGGCGAGTGGTTATAGAGAAGATGAACAAAGATGAGGCGGAGAACATAAGACAGATTAGTGTAGGGTTTTATTTTGTTTTTTCCTTTTAAGTTATGATGTATATTATACATTTATTGATGCACATATAATGTAATTGTTACTACGAATAGAAAATTAAATACGAATAATTTGTATTAAATCTCAATTAAAAACATTAGTACATTAACAAAGGTGTTATCCGCCTTAAAAAGATGTATTAAAAGAATTTGACTTCGAGATCACGAATTAACTTATAGGTTAAGGATGAAGTAATTGTTCATAAAAAAAAATGATAAAAGAGGAAAAAATTGTCATGTGTCAAATTACTCTTCTACCCCTGATATATATGAGTCTTCCGTACCCGAAGCTTTCCAAATTCGACCCTTTGACTCAATCGTCTCCCGATTCTTAACTCTCTTTTGGTTATCGGCATCTACCTCATCGGAACTACCGTCAGCCTACCTCCACCGCCGCCGCCGTCATCTCCACCTCCGTCGAAGCATCTACTGTCGTCGTCGATCTCTACGGCTCGTTAATTTTGATTAATTTTATTCTCTTCTGTGCTAGAGGCGGCTGCAATCGAACGTTGGTGAATTACAGCGAATATTTGGTAATGTTTTATGAATTTCGAAGATTCGGTATCTGAATTGTCGTAATGTAATTGAAAATGCTAATAATATGTGGTTGCGTTTGGATTTATGCTCATGTTGTAGTTTGGTTGTTTTTATTGTTCATACAAAAGCTGATTTTAGCTGGGAAAAATTAGGGCTTTTGGTATCCTTACTGAGAAACTCGCGTTTTTTGTCTGTTCAGGTATTGGTTTTACTTAAAAAATGGTTTTAATGTATAAAAATAGAATGATTTAGCATATCTTTAGTTGGTGGAGATAGCTGTACTCGAACCAAGGGTACTTTGGAAACATAACTCTTTACTTCCTTGAGGTAGGGTAAGGTTGAGGTAAGCTCTATCCTCTTGAAATCCCACAAGTGGGATTTCAATGGGTATGTTTTTTTTGTTGTTAATTGGTGGAGCTTGTTCCAGTGTTCTTTTCTTTTTGGGGTATGGCTAAGGTCAAGCTGGAAATGTTAGGAACCTAATCAAGTAAGGGATTGTAATATTAGCTTCACGGAATAGATGAGTGTAGTTTGTTGATCAATGAGTCTGAAAATGCAGTGTAATCAGAAAAGAATGTAATTTGCTAATTTCTAAACCTTGAAAATTGGTTGATATATAAAATAAAATGGTTTAACATGTCTTTAGTTGGTAGAGCTTGCTCCCTTCTTCTTTTCATTTTGGTGTCTGGTTGTGGTCAAGCTGGAATTGTTAGGAACTCAGTCAAGTGGATTTTGGGGAGTGTAATATTAGCTTTATTAATAGATGAGTGTATTTGTTGATCCATGGGTCTGAAAATGCAAGTGGAATTAGATTAGAATGTACGTTGTTGTTATACCTATATATTTCTTTTCCGAACTGAATTGAGGAGAAAAAACCACTCAGTTTTTTAATGTAGAGTCGAGGATTCAATATTCGTCGCTAGTGTCATTCTTTTGCTGTATCATTTTATTCCGACAGTCTTTTCTTCTTAAGGTTTTTTCACATTGATTTTGTCTAATTAGCAAGCTCCTTTCGGACAGTGACCACCACTGATATAGATTCAATGTGTACTAGTGTATTATGGTTTTTTGATTGTCTTGTTACCTCATGTACTTATATATGCAATGATCAATCAGGCAAACCACTCTTTAACTTATTTCCTGGTATTGTTTTGACTGCAGTATTACAGATACTGTAAACTTATTTCACGGCAAAATGGTTTGATGAATATATGCCCACCCAGCTGAGAAAGTGTGGGATTCTCATCTATTTGATGGAATGCTTATAGTCTGTGCTATGAAGTACATGTTTTTTGGAAGGATACAAGATAAAAATGAATTTGCAGCATATGTCCGGGCAGATCTCAGGGCAGGTTCCAAATCAAAGTGGCACTTCTCTTCCTGGGCTACCCCAGCAGAGTGGAAATCCTTTCTCTATGCAGATGCAAAATCCGGTTGTCCATAGTAATGTGCCAAATATGGAGCCTGATTTCTCGAAAGCTCGGATTTTTATATCAAATAAGATGTAAGAAAGTATGTTCTTTGCATCCATTAAAATGTCTCCAAGGTGTTGTCTTCCTTCCATTATTCTGTTGCCTTTGGCAGGGAGGGGTGTGAGAGTTGGATGGTGTAGATAAACTAAAGTAGCAAGCCGTCAGTGACCAACTTATTAATATTGTGAAGACTAGTTTGTCAAAGTTGATGAGCCATATCGTATAACTAGCTTTTCTTCACCTTCAGAAGAAAATATTGTTTTATTGTAGAATATGTCAAGAGGTCATATGAAAATTGTATGTTCTATAAACTGTGTAGCTAAGTTGCTCGGACTCGAGTGCGGGTGTCCAATGCGGGTGCGGATCTAGAGGTCAAATCCTTCATGATCTAATTTTTAAGAGTTGGGGATATAGATCCATGTATGGATACGGGTGCGGGGATTTGCCTAAAAAAAATTAAAATATCTAAAAATAGAGTTATAAAACCTAAATTATGAGATATTTTGTGGAGTACTTGAGGAGAATCCTGCAAGGAGATTAAAAAAAAAAGGAGTGACATAGAAATTTCTATATAAAAGCTATTCCATTTTCTTCAATTTCATCTTAGTTTTTGTATTGATTATAGAAATCATTAAATTATCAAGACTTTCCCCGTCAATTTTGGTCAAAGTACCCAAAATTGGTTGACCAAATCAGACACGGATCCCACACCCACACCCATGTCGTGTCGACATGGGTGCGACACTAAAAGTGAAGAGTGTAGCATCTTGTTCATTTGTCTGCCTAGGGTTTTCCATGTATTGCCTCTCAATAGTGACAAATCATGTTGATTACTCCTCATTTGACATTTAGTCAGACTATGATACTTAGAGAACCTTCATTTTTTGATAGGTGATAGTTAGAGAACTTTCTAGCTAAGTTACTCGGACTTGGCAAATTCAGTGCCACACCTGTTTCGACACGACACTGACACGGGTAAGGGTGTGGGATCTGTGTCGGATCCGGTCAAACAAGATCGGGTGTGTTGACCAACAATTTAGAGAAGAAAATTGAAATTTTGATATCTCAAAGTAAAGATTTGAATAGATTGGAAACAAATACCTTCAATTTTTCTGCTACATAGTGATTTATACTAGTCCTTTGTGTCCTTCGAAGGATTTTTCCTGATAAATTAGAGTAATGTACCGTGGAGGAGTTTCTAGAATCTTCGCGTGGTACCAAAGCTCTCGTGCTAAGCACACATTCGTTTTGTTTCTCTGGCTCCTTCATTCTATGTGTGATTGGAGAAGAGGGCAACATGGGGGTTTGGAGAAATAGGGTGTGGGTCGGTCGGTCATGGTTTTGGGCCAGATTTGATTTTGAAAATGTTGGGCTAAATTTGGCTGAATATTTGGACCTGGATAATGGTCCATAACATGAGTGAGACCAGGTCCCTTGGAGTCCTCTTATCAAAAATAAAATCAAAATTAGAGTATCATTTAAATGAAAAATAGTTTCGATTCAAATTGAATTGCATTTTGACTCTGTGTTTTTGGTGTAATCAAATTTACTTTAATGATACCGTCTCTATCATTGATGTCTTAGACTCATTATAGGAATATAGGGATAGGTCGATATTATTAGAGTTCCTTATGTAAATACGGGTTTCAGTACAACCTATGTACTGTTCTACAAAAATAGAAACAATTACCATTTAAAAAAAAAGAAAAAGAAAAATAGTTTCTATTTAAATTAGAGTAATATTTAATCAAAATTAGACCAGATCCATTCGATGGTACATTGTAAGTTTCCATAATGTCTCATATTTATGTATAATTTTAGATTTTAGGTGTTTTTTGCCGAGTTCCCGTATCCGTATCTAGATCCATATCCCCGAATCTTAAAAATTAGATCATGAATGATCCGACATGCGGATCCACACCCGTGTCGAACACTCGCACCCGAGTCCGAGCAACTTAGCTTTCTAGATTTAGAACATCCTTTTAAGCCAATTTATTTATTATTTGAATGAAATGTGACCGAGTAGAGTGGAAGACAGAGGAGGAATCATTAATTGTTTGATTGATATGTAACTTATTCTTTTGCTTGGCGCCTCCTATGACTCTCTTCTGGCTTACATTTTGAGAGGTGCCTAGGTTAGTGTAAAATTTTAATTGTTGATTGTGAGATCCTTCTAGGGTGAATACTCGCTCTGTCCCTAATTACTTGTCCACTTTTCCTTTTTTAGTTGTCCCTAATTACTTGTCCATTTTGACAAATCAAGAAAGGACAATTTTATTTTACCTATTATACCCTCAATTAATTACTTTGCAAGAGGCTGAACTTCTTGAAAATATTAAGTTATTAATTCATCCACTTCATAATTAACAGGGGTAAAATGGTAAATTCACTACGTCAATTATTGTTTCTTAATAGGTGTGTCAATTTAAAAGTGGACAAGTAATAGGTAGAATATTGGTTTTCCTATTTAAATACTACAATGAAAGAAGGATGAAGGAGAGAACGTTGAGGCACTGTTCATGAACTGCTTAAGTTTGCAGAGAGTGCTATCTGCTTTTCTGATTGCATGGGATATACTATGTTGATTCATGGATTTTGGGAGGTTCTAGCCCTTTTAGAATGCATGTAAATTTATGTTTACTGTGCTGATGGTATGGTCAGTCCATTTTGGTGTGTATTTATTTTATTCAATTCGTGGGCTACCATTGATCAGTTTGTTTTTTTATTTTTCCCAATTATTGGCTGATAACATGAAGAAGTATATAATTTGGTAGGCGGGTATTTGACTATTTTCTGTGTGCCAAAGTACAGAGCTTTTATTTTCTTACATTATTTGTGTGCTTTCAATGACTCCATGATTCATTTAGTGGCTGGATATTCTGTGAGCCAAGTAAATAGTTTTATTTTCTGCCTAAATGTTCATTAATTTCATGTTTCCTCTGCTAAGCTTATCCCAACAGATGCTTGTCTGTGTTGTTCATTTTTCTTCTAAATCCACTTGGAATCTTTTAACCACTATTTATAAAATTGATTGTACTGCAATTCTGATAAGTTTTATGATGGTGAGAACTGATGAGAGTATTGAAACATTGCTGCTTTTCAGCTACGAGTATCTAATGCAGCGGCAGCAAGCCCATGAGAAACCTCCAAAGAAGGTTATGGATATAGTTAAACGCTTGGAGGAGGGCTTGTTTAAAAGTGCTTCATCAAAGGTTTGCTATTTCAGTTCTGTTCTTTATGTAGTTGTTTACGGCTTTCTACTATGATGAAAAGACTATGACAACGCTAACAACACCTCAGTCCCAAACACATTGGGGTTGGCTATATGAATCCTACTGACGATATTCCCCATTTGAATTCATCTTAGGCCAACATTATACAAAAACAACAATAAAAATGGAAGTACTAGAAGTTCTCTATATTTCCTACTAGCATAAGAATCTCTAATAAAGCTAAAAGACTCCTAGAAAGTATTATGATAACAATACATTCTATTTATTTTGCTTGTTAACTTAGCTCCTTGTCATTTTATTAGGACGAGTATTTGAATCCAGCAACTTTGGAGAACCGGTTACATGTCCTGATTAAAAGCCTTCGGATGAACAACCAGAACCAGCGATTCCCTCGTGTTAATTCTTCTGGTTCCGTTGGTACAATGATACCAACCCCAGGCATGACACAAAGTGCGAATTCAGCCCTGATTGGAACATCATCTGTTGACAGTTCCATGGCTGCTGGGAGTACTATTGCATCCTCTACTGGAAGCTTCTTGCCAATGGCTAATGTGCCTTCCAGTGGTACATCTGCTTTTCTTTTAGTTCTGCTGATGGTATTATTATTTTCTAGGTTATTTAAGGATTTATTTCACTTTGTACCTATCCTTGCAGGGTGTTTGACAAATGGATATCAACAGCCAACTTCCAATTTCTTGGTCAGTTCGGGTGGGAATAATTTGGTACCATCAATGAGTGGGCAAAGAATGACAAGCCAAATGATCCCCACTCCTGGGTTTAATGCCAGTTGTGGTGCTAATTTGAATAGCAATACTAGCACACAGTCTTCCCTGAGTTTGGACTCAACCAGTAGTATTGCTGCACTTCCTAGTGCTGATTCCACGAATGTTTCACAGCCTCTGCAACAAAAGCAGCATGTTGCTGCTCAAAACAGCCGTATACTGCATACAGTTGGCAGCCATGTGGGTGGTGGAATCAGGTCAGGATTTCAGAATAGATCCTATGGACAGTCAACTGGGCCTCTGAATGGAGGGGGACTTGGAATGATTGGAAACAATTTGCACTTGGTGAATGGTTTAGCATCTGAGGGATATATATCAGCAACCACGTATGGGAACTCCCCAAAGTCATTGCCTCAGCATTTTGATCAACAGCATCAACCATTAATGCAAGGTGCTCCCACTTTCAACAAGTGCCGATAAAATAACTCCTGCAGTCTGATTGTTTCAAGCTTCAAATTATATATGAGAAGTTTTTAAAATGTTTTTTTTTTTGGACAGGTGATAGATATGGTATCAGTCATGCAGATACTTCGGGGTCTGGAAACTTGTGTCTTCCTGTTTCTTCTGTGGGAATGGTCATGAATAATCAAAAACCAGGTGCTGTAGCCTTACAGTCCATGTCCAGAACAAACTCTCCGTTGATTACCAATCAGTCAAACTTGACTGCCTCTGGGCAAATGCCAAATGTAAAGGTTCAACCAGTTGATCAGTCAACGAAGATGAACTATCAGTCCCAGCATTCACTGGGAGATAACCATTTATCTTCCTATCAGCATCAACATTGTCAACTGCCTCCCCAGCAGTTCCAGGAGCAACATCAACTTGTTCAATCTCAACCCCAACAGAAGCTGCAAAATCAGCAGCACCAAACTTTGTCAAGGAGCAATGCTTTTGCTCAAGCTTCTTTACCTTCTGATCTTGGTATTCAGGTAAAGTCTGAGCCTGGAAATCATGATGAAGCTCAACATTCCCGGGTCAATGCAGAGCAATTTCAGTTCTCTGACATAGATCAGTTTCAGCCAAATTCTATTGAAGACCATTCTAAAGGTACTCAGTTGCTCCCTCCTTCGTCTAGTCATCAGGATATCTGTTTTTCAGTGTCTCAGCCTTCAGAACAAATGCATTCACAACAGTTTGTTACTGATTCTAAGAGTCGTTTCAGCTTTTTCTCTAATGGGGTTCATTCAGATGCAGTATTTCAGGGTCAATGGTATTCCAAGTCGCAAGATGGGAGTCAAATACCGGGTAGCTTCTCAGATAAGCAAAATGTGCAAGAGGAGTTGTGTCAGAGAACTTCCAGGAAAGAGGAAGCTCATCCAAATAATTTATGCACTGAGAGATCACCGATCGGTCAACCTGTTGGTAATAGAGCAGTTGCCACCAATAACGCAAGCAGCTCCATCTGCAAATTTAATCACCTTCCTCGTGAACGACAGTATTTCAATCAACAGAAGTGGCTATTGTTTTTGACTCATGCACGTGGATGTTCTGCTCCTGAAGGGAAATGTGCAGAGAAGAATTGCATAAAAGCTCAAAAACTTGTGAAGCATATGGAACGATGCAGCACCTTTGAGTGTCAATATCCTCGTTGCCCTGCAACAAGAGACTTAATTAATCACTATAGACGTTGCAGAGATCTAAACTGTCCTGTTTGCATTCCTGTCAGGAAATTTGTACGGGCACAACAGAAAGTTGCTCGTCCTGGCTGCAATTCTGATATGCCAAATTCTGCTAATGGTACTTGTAGATCCTATGGTGCCGGTGAAATTGCTTCCAGGTTGACTGCCAAGCAGGGTTCGGTGCCAGTTCAAACAGAAGATTTACAGTTTTCTGTTAAGCGGCCGAAGATTGAGCAACCTTCTCAATCTCTTATCGTGGAAACTGAAAATTGTTTTATGTCAGTTACTGCCAGCGAGTCTCATGTTACCCAAAATGCCCAGCTCATTGAACAGCATGGCAATGCTGTGGCAATGAAATCTGAAGTCACTGACGTAATGATGGAAATTCCTGCTAAGGCTGTGCTAGTCAGTCCCAGGAGTATTGACATACGAAATGACAATTTGGATGGTACCTGCATTCGAAAGCCTGATGGTGATTCTGTTGTATCAAGTAATGCAGCTTGTCTTGTGAAACAGGAAAATGTTAAGACTGAAAAGGACATTGATCAGCCTAAACAGGAAAATACGTCAGCACCCTCTGAAAGCACCAGTGGATCTAAGTCTGGGAAGCCTACAATAAAGGGTGTATCAATGACTGAATTATTCACCCCAGAGCAAGTCCGAGAACACATTATTGGTCTGAGGCGATGGGTTGGCCAGGTCTGTCTTGAATGCTATTGTTAGTTGTCTAACATACACATTTACTGCCACTTTTATCTGTGTTTTAAAATGAGTTGGTGATTGATGTTTTAAAAGACATTTAAAGCCTTAATTTTAGTTTTACCTTTCATCAGTACGTGGTAGAGAACATTGCAGCATTATGAGTATCTGTGGCATATATTCTACCGACATTTTTTTATTTGATTTTCTGATCGGTATACATTATCATTTCAAGGAGTGAGATTTTGATTTCTTTTTTACTTGACAGACCAAAGCAAAAGCAGAAAAAAATCAAGCAATGGAACATTCCATGAGTGAAAATTCATGTCAATTATGTGCAGTTGAGAAGCTAAATTTTGAACCTCCACCTATATATTGTACTCCATGTGGTGCTCGTATTAAACGAAATGCAATGTATTATACTATTGGAACTGGTGATACTAGACACTACTTTTGCATTCCATGCTATAATGAGGCTCGTGGAGACACCATTAATGTTGATGGGACCACTATTCCGAAGGCGAGGATGGAGAAAAAGAAAAATGATGAGGAAACTGAAGAATGGGTATTTGTCTTACCTTTTGGAATTTACTTCAGAAGATCTCAGTTTTGAAGAAACTAATTGAAAAATCCTTCGCTACACTTTTTTTTCAGCTGCTCACAATGTTCTATTCATTGTTCTGAATTTTGAATAGTTTTATTGTTTTGTCAAAATAAAAGTTGCTGTTTTGTGCAGTGGGTTCAATGTGATAAGTGTGAAGCTTGGCAACATCAGATTTGTGCATTGTTCAATGGTAGGAGGAATGATGGTGGGCAAGCCGAGTATACCTGTCCCAATTGTTATATTATAGAGGTTGAAAGAGGTGAGCGTAAGCCCTTACCACAGAGTGCTGTTCTTGGAGCCAAAGATCTGCCTCGCACATGTCTCAGTGATCATATTGAGGTTCGATTAGATAAAGTTTTGAAGGATGATAGACAAAAAAGAGCAGAACGTGAAGGAAAAAGTTATGATGAGGTAAGTCAATTGTCTTGCATTTTGAACACTACAGCCAGCATGTTAAAGTTTTGTTGTTTAACATAAGAGAATGATACATTGATACTAGTGGCCACCAAATCCATTGTTGTGATACGTAAATGGGCATATAGTTTTGATTGATAGTCATCATCAAGGCAGTACCCTCCCCAATATAATAGAGTCCAAAACAGTTCTAGGTCATGCTATAATAAATATTGGCATTCTAAACATCATAAAACTCACACTGGTCTTTATGGTGGATGCTGCATTCACTACTTTGACCATTTATGGTGGATGCTGCATTCACTACTTTGACCAGAATAGTTGCTTATGCTCAAGTCCAGACCGTGGAACAGCTTCAGCCTTCTAAAGAAAAGTGACATAAGTAATATATCTGCTCTTCCTTTTTCAGAAAAAAAGAGTAAAATATCTTGTCCTCACATTTTACAGTTTTATGTTTTCCTGTAGACAGTTGGATAACCTCATGTGGCATTCATCTTAGAGAATATTAAGAACTGTGACAAATATTAGTTTTGATTCATATCCTGGGTAGGGATATAAATTAGCTTGTGGATTGCACCCTCTCAATTGCTTAAAAATTTTCCTAATAAAATATAGAAATTTGTTTCCTCTTTGAAAAGATGTCTTGTTCGGGTGTTTCTTCCAAGTTCTGTTTATTGATATGTTCGTCAGCAATTGTTCACTTATGTATGTTTAGTTAACCTTCTGCATATGTTTTTTATTTCCAGGTTCCCGGTGCTGAAGGGCTTGTTGTAAGAGTTGTGTCATCAGTAGACAAAAAGTTAGAAGTGAAATCAAGGTTTCTTGAGGTCTTTCAAGAAGAGAACTATCCGCTGGAGTTCCCATATAAATCAAAGGTTCACTTTGACCCTTCTTTTGATTACTACAAAAGAGAGTTGTTTGGTTGTGAAAACAGAATTAAACAAAGATTAAAGTTTTGGATGTCTTTGTTGTTTGAAACAAACCAAAGCAAGCCAAACTTGTCTCTATGATAGCCACATTCTTTTAGATTATACTTTGAGATCCTTTTTCTTGAGTTATTTTTTTTTCCAACTTCATATTTCTTAATCATACGACTATGTTATGATATTTTAGAATTAATCTAATCTTATTTTATTTTCTTCAAAATGTAATTATTATTCACTCTGTTTTTTAAAGTATATTTTCTTATAGTTATACAGAAATAGTAAATGCTTTTGTATTAAATGAATTGCATGTTTTCAAGGATAATAGTATAACATTCAGATACAATAAGGGGTTTGGTTGAAAGTTTATATAATAGTTGGTTGTACTTCTAGTTTAATGAGTTCAGAAAACATCTTACCTAACACAATTGTTTTGCAATAACAGTCATCGAAACATATCTCTTTTGCACTAAATATTTTTAAGAAACTTTTGTAACTAGTTTCTCTGAAATGCTATCCAGTCGTCACAAAATTGTTGATATTTTTAGTGCAATGATTAGAGTGAAATTGAAATGTGTTAATACCGGATATTCTTACGTTTAAAGTAGATCAGATTATTGGTTTGTGAGACATTGTTTTTGATAAATCATTGGTACGAGAGACATCTCTGTAACGTCACTAACGTGTGCCTCATTATGTGTTCCTGATGTGCATTTGATGAGAGCCTTATACAGGTAAAAAAATTATTTTGGTTCCCTCCATATTTGTTCATTTTTCCCTGACCTGAATTTTGCCTCAATACCCTTGAACTTTGTAATAGCTCCACCTCTGTCGTGAAGAGATTATTTGGGGGAAGCCTAAACATCAGTGAAGCAAGTAAATAATTGGATTGGGAGCTTAATTTTTGGTATGGTTGTCTTGGGAATAAAATGGTGGACTAATTCTTTTCATTATTCTTTGATACGTGTAACAAATCGATCAGCTAGTTGAGATCGGCTAGATAAATTCTGTGCAACTGTTACACTATTATATTGTCTTAGGATGCTAGGTCAAGTATTTGGTCATAAGATCTCTGTCTGTCATTTCTTAGCTCATTTCTCTTGCAATTAGGTGATCAGGGTTTGAGTGCTGACTAATAAGTTGCATCCTTCAGGTGTTATTATTATTTCAGAAAATTGAGGGTGTAGAAGTGTGCCTCTTTGGCATGTATGTTCAGGAATTTGGATCTGAATGCGCACAACCAAATCATCGCCGTGTTTATCTCTCGTATCTAGATTCTGTCAAATATTTCAGGCCTGAGATCAAAGCTGCATCTGGCGAGGCTCTTCGCACATATGTGTACCATGAAATTTTGGTGATCTTCTTCTGCCATGATTTTTTTTGTTGATTTCTTTATCTGTATTACTGATTTTTAGAGTTTTCTTATTATATTTTGATCATTCCAGATTGGATATTTAGAATATTGCAAAAAGCGTGGTTTCTCAAGTTGCTATATATGGGCTTGTCCTCCACTGAAGGGTGAAGATTATATATTATATTGCCACCCAGAAATCCAGAAAACCCCAAAATCTGACAAACTCAGAGAGTGGTGAGCTTAATAATTTTTTGACATGTTATTCTTTTAGAATGTGTCCTTCAGTCTCATCAAATCCTTGGGTATCTGTTTTGATGAACTTCTAATATGGTGAGTTAATGTTGTTCTTTTTGGGTATATGTTCTTGACTAGATCACTTTCTTATATTCAGGTATTTATCAATGTTAAGAAAAGCTGTGAAGGAAAAGATTGTTGTGGATCTCACAAATTTATTTGACCACTTCTTCACCACCACGGGTGAATGTAAAGCTAAAATCACTGCAGCTCGCCTGCCCTATTTTGATGGAGACTATTGGCCTGGTGCAGCAGAGGATATGATTTTTCAACTTCAACAAGAAGAAGATGGGAGGAAACATCATAAGAAGGGGGCTATGAAGAAGACCATATCAAAAAGAGCTCTTAAAGCATCTGGTCAATCTGATCTTTCTGGAAATGCAACTAAGGATATACTTCTAATGCACAAAGTAATTTTATCCTCTAGACATCTTTATTAATCTGATCATTCTGGAAATGCATCTAATTATCTACTTCTAATGCACAAAGTAATTTTAGCCTTTAAACACTTTATTTACTCCTAACCTTCTTTCTACTTCCTCTATGAATGTTTGTTGACTGATTTGCTGTTAATATGTGTTGTGCATTCATCAAAAGATACATCGCGGTTTGTGGCTTGCAGCCTTTTGAACTATTTAAACTATTTAGTATTTTTCCTCTGTAGATACTCCTCTGGAATATATTGCTACTCTCTTATCAAGCACTGACTATTTGTAAAATTATTTTGTTTAAAGCTGATGGACTATCAACCTCCTCCTTTTATGTATACATTCTTTTGTGTCCTCACAAATTTCTACTTGTCGCAGCTTGGTGAAACTATTTCTCCAATGAAGGAAGATTTTATTATGGTCCATTTGCAGCATGCGTGTACTCATTGCTGTATTCTGATGGTATCCGGTAATCGTTGGGTATGCAAACAATGCAAGAACTTTCAGCTTTGCGACAAGTATGAGTCTTGCCTCTCTCATTTCATTTATAAGAGTTGTAAAACTTTTCTAATAAGAGTCGTGCTTATTACACACTTGAAAGTGAATAAACTACAAGTAATCTTCTTCTCATCTGAAATGGGAACAGAGAAAAGACGAGCTAGACAAAAAGTACTCAGGAGTGTCTTTTTTCTTGTTTAACAAAGTGTCATTGTCCGTCTTCTGATTGATTATCCGAAGGGACTTAATTTATAAGTGACCACTTAGCTATATATTCATGAACCAAAATTGCCAAAACCTTGGGGTTCATATTTTTCTTTGTAATGTTAAAAGGCACCCTGTGTTGCTGAAGTAAGGTAAACAAGGGTAGAACACACAGTACAAATGTACAATGTTGAAATTGTGAAAGAAAAGTTAATGTAGAGGATGTCAAAAATCAAATAAGCAATCAACATTAATCATCATTTCTTTTTGCTCCAGAAACAGAGCTGTCTAAGGTACAACATTTTTAGTTTCACTGGTTGTGAACTAAACATAAATGATAGTCTTCTCAAAGCAGGACAAACCTTACTAGACCACTCATTCTTGATCATGAACTTGCTAATCTTTGCAATATAGTTTCCCATTTGTGCATGCTGCGCATTGCACAATCAGCTGATGCCCAATAGGTGATTTTCCACACATTTATTGGAAACAATAGCGACATCTAAACTCCAAACAGCTGTCCCCATGTACGAATAAAGGAGGTAGGTTGACATTTAGCAGGGGAGGACTACATATAAAAAAAGAAATGAAACTGTAAAAAAAATAAATATTGTTGAGTGTAAGTCAGATTAGATATAGTCTCATCTGGCAAAAGTTGTGAGTGTAATATAGGATAAAATGAGGGAAGGTCATCTAAGATGGTTTTTCCATCTCATACATAGGTATTATGATGATTGAAGGTGTTAAAAAGGAGATGAGATTGATCTAACGTTCACATGGAAAATGGGATGGAAGTAAAGGATTTATATAGAGGATATTTACTAAGTGATGTTAATGTTTAGTCGTTTGTACACTTACATCTGGTTCGGTATCTCTCAAGAGTAATGTTAGTTGGGTTAGAAGTGAATGGGGTGCTGTTCTATGTCTTCACTTCCGCATGCTCCTGGTAGCGTGATACATAGACCGGAAAGACTTTTACGGAACTTCCTATGGAATACAACGGA
This sequence comes from Solanum stenotomum, assembly GCF_019186545.1. Classification (NCBI taxonomy): domain Eukaryota; kingdom Viridiplantae; phylum Streptophyta; class Magnoliopsida; order Solanales; family Solanaceae; genus Solanum; species Solanum stenotomum. Next base: position 100,599,310 of record NC_064282.1, read on the forward strand.
GGATATAAAGAAGTTCCATTTTGTGAACCGGAGAGTTGTTACATCTCCAAAGGAATGGGGGTAGAGTTGGAGTAAAAAATCTGAATGTTTTCAACAGAGTTCTGCCAGGGAAGTGGATTTGGAGATATGAGATGGAGGGGTGGTTGCTGAAAAATGTGGTATGATGGAAGGGGGATGAAGGACTAGAAACATCTCAATCCCGTTTGGGTGCAACTTATGGATGGGTATATTATGAAGGGATGAGAAGAATTCAGTGGAATATTTTCATTTAGGGTGGGAAACGGAAGCAGGGTTAGATCTTGGGAGCACATGTAGTATGGAGAGAATTGATTGAGGGAAGTGCTTCCCAACATATATATATATATATATATATAGTTTCTTGGAAAAGAGAGCCGACTATCCAACAAATTTGTATGATTCATGAGGGAAGTTCACTGGAATTTGAGATTTAGGAAGAACCCACTGGACTGGGAGATTGAGGAATATCTAGCTTGGTTGAACTTTTGTACAGGGAGAACACACCACATGTTGCATTCAACGTATGAAGATGGCAAGAGAATAGAGATGATTTGCTCATTGTCAAATCTTATTATGAGAGGTTACTACGGAGAGAGAGGGATCAACATTTCCTGTTCGACTTCCCAGGGTGCATAGGAAGCTTTACTTCTTTGTGTGGTTGGTAACGAGGGAAGTGATTTTGACAACAGAAAATCTAAGGAAGAGGAGGATCACCTATGTTGGTGCTTTATGCGCAGAGGTTCGAGCAAAGAGGTGGATCATCTCCTTTTGTATTGTCAATTTGCTATATGATTGTGGACAGTGTCNGGGGGGGGATTTTGATAGTAGAAAATCTGAGGAAGAGGTTGATCAATCGCCTTTTGCATTGTCAAGCAGCTAAGCGATTGTGGACGGGTGGTCCTTGATTGGTTTGGATTGCTATGGATGATGTTGGGCACAATGAAGAAGGCGTTCCATAGTTGGGCCTTCAGGAAGGGGAAGAGAAGTTCAAGGTCTTGGAGTGTTGCTCATTTAGTCATTATGTGGTTATATGGAAAGAGAGAGATAGAACTTTTGAAGGGGTTGTCCAAAACTTTGTAAATCTGCAAAATAGTCTTTTGTCTCTAGTTTCTTTTGGTGTACCCATAAGGTACCTATTTGTGTTGATGATTTGGTTTCTTCTGTTGAGGATCATATTTTGGTGTAGGTTATCTTCTTTTTGGCATACTACTTGCATACACGTGGTTTCCACAAATTTTTAGTAAAGTTTAAATGAAAAAAATAGTTTAGAGATACGTGTGACATTTAGAGAATCTAGAATTTTAGAGATTTCTCTAATTGTCTTAAAAGATAAATTATTGCATACATTATTTAATTTGGCCCAAATAGCATGGAATGGAATATGGATATAGAGGATGCATATTCTGTTTTTTCAAGAATGACCAAAAGTAGACTTGTCCTGAACAAGTACATCCGACCTTTTGTCTTGATTCATAGTCAAGAAAGACAAGATCTAAAGGCACACAATTATTGATCTTGACCAACTAGTTTGACATTTAGGTGGTGGTAATGCTCTAAGTATTTAGAAGATATGAATTTTGTAAAATAGCTCATTTTGGACTTATAATGGGATGCTGTTAAGGTTTTTTTTAGTGTGTCTATGAAATTAGATGAATCTTTCTTAGCAAGCCTCCTTGCTGGATGAATAGAAGGTTGAGATTCCAGAATGCAGGTCTGCTCAAACAAAGCATATACAAAGATCCATAACCTTAACTTTTCTATCCAAGGGGTATCTTGTGAAGAAGGCCACTTTCCCTGGTGTTCCTATCTCTTCTTAGGCTGTAGTGCTTAATAAGTTATGTGGATTGTATGGTCTTCCTAAGAAAGAGAGACACATTTGATTAATAAGTTAACTTCACTAATTACTCTGCATGAAAGGGAAAAAAAGAAGAAATAATCTGCAATTGCAGTTCTTTTTGCTAGATTCTTTATAAGTTTGAAAGAGAGCCCGCTTGAGGATGACAGCTCTTATTATTCTAGCATGTTAGTCTTTTCTTTGTAACATTTAGCTGTACTTCTATTCTTTAGGTGCTATGAAGTTGAGCAAAAACTCGAAGCCAGAGAAAGGCATCCTCTCTATCACAAGGACATTCATATGCTTTATCCAGTAAGTAGTTCTTTTAAGTTTTGTTTTGCAAGTGTTGCTATATTGTAGAATTTGATGATTGAGGAATAACTTTTGCAGACTGAAATTGATGACGTACCTGCTGATACCAAGGATCCAGATGAAATTCTTGAGAGTGAATTTTTTGATACAAGGCAGGCATTTTTGAGCCTTTGTCAAGGAAACCATTACCAATATGATACCCTGCGGCGTGCTAAACATTCCTCAATGATGGTCCTTTACCACCTTCATAATCCCACTGCACCAGCATTTGTGACAACTTGCAATATTTGTCATCTTGACATAGAAACAGGTCAAGGTTGGCGGTGTGAAACTTGCCCTGATTATGATGTATGTAATGCTTGCTATCAGAAGGATGGTGGAGTTGAGCATCCTCACAAGTTAACTCATCACCCATCCATTGCTGAGCGTGATGCTCAGAATAAAGAAGCTAGACAACAACGAGTTCTGCAGGTGCATTTTCGTTGGCCATTAATATTGGTTGTGGTTTTTTGCTGTTCTCTGTCACTCAACCCCCCACCCCTTAAGCCATCAGTTAAAAATAAGAGGAGAATATTCTCAGCTTTATGAGCTTTTGTTATGTCCTTCTGGTTAACGAATGCTCTGGTAGCTTTCATGGATCTAATGGACGTGGTTTTTGAACTGTTATCTTGACAAGGTCTTGGTAGTGTTCATTGATGATATTCTAGTCTATTCATGACCTTTGGGCTAAAGTTGTCTGTCAAGTCACCTTAGTCCAAAAGACTTGTGAGTCAACATAACTTGCTGCGGAGAAGCAATGGAGATCCTCCATCGAAATAATATGATATCTTTTGAGATGTTTAATTTCTCCCAAATCATTACATGGAGACTGTTGATACTTCTCTGGAACATGTGATGATATTCTTTCCACTTTTTAGTAAGATATTAACTAACATGCCTAAAAGTTGCAAGATAAAATGTCACAGAAACAAATCCAAAAATGGCCACCTAACTGGTTCTACTGAAAGTTACAGAAACTATTCAGGTCATTAACTTATATGAACATGTCATCTGCATATGTGAGTATTCTTTTCGTGCCACGACTACAAGCTCTTAGCATCTGAACTTTGTTCAGAAACTTTTATGAACTCTCCCTGGAGACTTGTATTTGGCTCAGTTCAAAGGTGTCAATTTCAAGTGTAAACTCTTTCTATATCGACTCCATATCATCAGGATAAGCAGTGCATCACAGGGTTAGGCATTAACCTCGTGTATCCCTGGTTGTGGTTGTATATGATAAAACATTCATTTTTACTATGCTAATCTCTTTGTTATTCTTACATATGAAGTCTGAAATGATCTTGCGATTTGACTCTACAGCTTAGGAAGATGCTTGACCTTTTGGTGCACGCATCTCAGTGCCGCTCTTCTCATTGTCAATATCCAAACTGTCGGAAAGTTAAGGGGCTTTTCCGCCATGGTATACAGTGTAAAATACGTGCTTCAGGAGGTTGTGTTCTCTGTAAGAAAATGTGGTATCTTCTTCAGCTCCATGCCCGTGCTTGCAAAGTATCTGAGTGTCATGTGCCACGATGCAGGTCAGTTGACTTTTAATTTTTTTTTTATTAGGGGTTGGGGAAGGGGAAGTGGGAATGGAGTGGAAATCGCACTCACCTATTGTGTGGGAGACTCCCACCAATACCACTATGCTATGAGCCTTGGTGGTAGGTCAGTTGGCTATTACTTCCCGGTATAGGTGTTCGCAGTCACTTCTTTTGTAAGGTAAATAATTTATTAATTTTGGGAGAAGCTCCCGTATACAAGTGGGCATTTGTAATCACTTATTAACAACAACAATTGATAATAGTAATAAACAAGTTATTAAATACTGGAATGAAATGTTTCCGTATGGAGTCAAATGCATACTAAGAATTCTATAAGCCAAACCACACTAGGTTGAGGTCGATGATGGTAGTAGCAGTAGTAATAGGAATAAAGGTCATTATAGAGGTAAATAAATAATTTTTAATGTTGCTGCAATCCCCTTGACCCCCCTTCCCCCTTCCGTCTCCCCTTGGGTTCGTTAATCTCAGTGTTGATATCAGCTAAATCTTGTTCACAACATAAAATTGCAACTCTATTACCATTCACACAGAGATTTGAAAGAACATCTTCGGAGGCTGCAACAGCAAGCTGATTCTCGGCGGCGGGCTGCTGTTATGGAGATGATGAGACAACGTGCTGCAGAAGTTGCCAACAGTGCTGGGTGACCATATTGTACAAGTTGTAATGGACATACACAAGGTGTTACCAACTGTACTTGGAGGTATCAATATTTTTGGAAGAAAAGATCTCGTAGTGTACAGGAAACTGCTAACGAACATACAAGCTTGTTCATTGCTGGTTAACCATCACCTACGCGTTGGTTCTTTCACTTACCCGTCTCAGGGTATCTCCACCGTGGACTATTCCTTCACTTGGTTGTCTTTGTGTTATCTCCATTGTGATCTCATCAACAATGCATCTCTGGGAGTGTATAGGATACCGAGCATTCCCCACCCGTAGCTCATAAGTGATTTTCGTTAAATTTTATTCTGTGGAACTGTTGAGGGCAAATGTGCCTGTTTTCCTGATTTATTTTATCATGCATAAAACATTGGGATTTCCTTTTCGTGTTAATAGTTAGTTGTCTTATTTAAAAATGCAAAGTACTTTACATGTAGCAAGTTACTAGTCCTTACTAAAACTTGTTCTTGACAATTTTTTATCCGATGTGATGATGATATGAGTCGAGCTTAAAGCTGAAATCGATATAATATATAGAGATAATTTCTCATTTTATAGTTGGTTTGGCTATAATTAGCTTAGAATTTAGCAGCAGTTGATGTGATACTTGGTACTTTAGTCCCATGTATTTAGATTTGATTTATTCAATGAGCATATACTACGTGTTCCAGTTTAATTCATGTAAACCTATGCTCTAATATTAGCAAATATATTCTTGCAAATTAATAAATTAAATGTAAGTTGGTACTCTCCAAAAGTACTTCATACTAAAAACATACATAGGATAACCAAATGATAAACAAGGTTTTTTTCAATTCTCTTTTGCCATATTGTAATCTTGATGCTGACAGTCTAGTCTAACGTACGGAGACCTTTGGTTCGCAAATAGTAATCACATGAATCAGTTGCTTTGCTTCATGCGGGAGACATCTCAGGAAGGCGCCTCATAATTGTAGGTAACAAAGCTAAGGTCATGAGTTCGATTCTTAGGAATAACATGATGTGTCTGGCAAGTGTCGGGGGGAGAGATAGTTGGATGATACCAATATCCGGTCTATGGCAAGGCCCTAGTGATGGGTTGGAGATTGCTTGGTTTCATGGTCAAATATTATGCTTACTTGATAAGTTTTATTAAGAAATAAAATTGCGTCGTTACTATCAACTATTGCTTGTCACAAATTACAATGGCATGTGTTTGCACCTAACTACTGGTGCCTTTTGTCAATTTGACCAAATGGGCAAACTCTACATATTGGAAAACATGTCAATTTGACTAAAAATGCAAACTCTAAGGGTGTGTTCGGTATGCAAGTAAAAAATATTATCACAAAACTACGACTTGTGAGAGTGGATATGAGACAATGCGACTTGTTTTCTCCGAACACGAGAAATAAGAAAACATTTTCCGAAAAATATTTTCCTCCTTAATATACCCCTATATATTGGAAAACATATGGTGGAAATGCATACTGAATATAATGCAAACGTAACCTTTTCAGAAGTTCACTTCCTGCACAGTTTGAATTGACTTGTTGTTAGTGAGAATATGATAAAATCCAATGGAAGAAAACACAAACTAACAAAAATCACAAAGTGTAAAACATCATACTAATATAATCTTAGTCATTGCAATCTTCAAGAGAAACAAGACTAACATTAAACATAGAAGTCAACATTAAACAGAAATAAGGTTAACAAACCAACATAAATGATCTTAAATTACTACATTCATGCAGATGTTATCTGCTTATTCAGCAGAGAGCTTTCGGCGCTTGTACTTCACCATTACTTCACCTTTGACACCGACAACCATAGCGTTCCAGTCAATTTCAGGGAAAGGTGAGATCAGTTCAAACTCGAAATTTCTCAGCAAGTGACTCCATATTGCTTTAATCTGCAGATAAGCAAATGGTTCTCCAAGACAGCCATGCCTGCCTCCACCAAAAGAAATATATGAGAATGCTCCTGCAGCCTTATCTTCTTCTCTGCCAGGACCGAACCTATCAGGGTCATAAGTTTCTGGATTCTTGAAGATATGTGGCAGCCTGTTTGCAAAAGCAGGTGATGTTGCAACGATATGTCCCTTAGGAATGTCGTACTCTTTTCCTTCTCTGGTTGTAACACTGAAATCGCTATGTGAACTACGCAGAAGCATTATCAGTGGAGGATGGAGTCTCAGGGCTTCCTTTATGCATCTGTAGAGGACATCCATCTCGGAAAGAATGTCGTGATCAACCTTATTCCCGTGTTTCTTCATCAAATTCTTCTGTTCATCTACAACAGCAGACATGTACTTGTTGTTGGTGAGGAGGTATGACCCTGTCCAAGTGGAAGTGATGGAACTGGTGTGCTGCCCAGCGAAAAGAGCAGCAATCAGAAGACCTGTGATCTCACCCTCTGTTGTTGGCCGTCCATCTTTGTACTTCGAGTCAATGAAGCATTGTAACATATCATTCTCTGCCTTGCCTGTACGTTTTCGAGAATTTATGATGTTTGCAAAGATCTCCGCGAGCTTCTTCCGGGCATTGTCACGTCGGCGATGGGCTGGAATTGGAAGGTAGGGAAAGATAACACTGATAGGGAGCATCCCATTGTCTAGGTCATGGAAGAGAGCAGACACATCGTCAAAGAGTTTATTGCGGACCTCTTCTCCCAACAGACATCTACTAGCTGTCAATATGATAAGATGCTCCAGTTCATACTTTAGATCTACTTCACCACTCTCACCCCATTTTGAGAAGTACTCCTGCATTTATCAAAAGGAAGAAAAACAAAGCCAGTCGATCAAATTTACTATTATTCAAGGTCTTTAAGTATTATACAAACAGTATAAAAGCAATCTGCCATACTTCTTCTCCATCTTAACTAGTGTTTGCTAGTTTGGCCACAAATTTTGAAAGTTTATCTTCAACTGATGTTTGGTCATTATCAAGTTCCAAAAACTGGTCCAGGCCGGTTTTCGGGAGAGATTTCGCTTTCTCACGAAAGTTCAAAAAAAATTCCAAGTAAAATGCATGTCCAAACACAAATTCAAGTTCCAAAAATCACTACTTCAATAACTCAAATTTTCAAGTTTCAACTTCAAAATCTATGGTCAAACCGGAGCTTAGAGTGCATGCATGATTAACTGAAGCCCCCCTTTCAAAAAAGGGCTAATTCAAAACTAAAGGTGTTGCAAATGCTAGTTCATTTAAACAAATATCTCCACCTCTTCTCAAAGACTTAAACTGAAGGATAAAAGTTGTGGTCACACAAATGAAAGAAACATACTAACTGCATGAAACCGTGAGCCCTTTGATCTTGCAGTTGCAGTAAGAAATGGCAGCATGCAATTCAGGCCAAAATCTGGCAGGAATGAAGTCTTAAAAGAATAAAACAAGTGACTACCAAACAAAATCAATCACAAGAAAAGCAATGAATCCGGGGGGATGAAAAATCCAAGAGCAGAAGACGATTTCTGACTATGTTGCTCGGACTCTTCAAAAGTGCCAACCGGTGCACGACGGATCCTCCAAAGTTAGTAGATTTTTAGAGGATTCAGACATAAGTGGGACAACATTTTTGAAGAGTCCAAGCAACATAAGATTTCTAAGATTTGAGAACATTAGCTTAACAACTAAGGCAACCAATATAAACATTTTCTTGTTTAATTACAGTAACACAGGTCAAATTATCTTGAAACACAATCAGAGCACAAAGACATGAGCCCACTATAATAAAAGACTTAAAACTGAAGCAAACATTAATAAATAACAAACTCTAAATGTCATCAATCAAATTCAAGAAAAGATAACAGATTCTTTTTAGTATACCTCAGCTTCTGTAACCATCTGATCTACATAGCCCTTCAACTTAGTAACTCTGAGAGCTTCAGTAAAGAACCTGAACTGTTCCTGCCTAATTGTATAATCAACATCAAAAACCACACCAGGTCCAAAGGTAGGTACATTGAACTGATAAACCTCTTGTTGGCTAAGATCTGTTTCTGGGGCTTTGAAAAAATGTGCAGAAACTTCTGGACCAATGAAGAATGTGATGTTCTTGTTCAACAAATTCAGAGTAAACACACTCCCAAGCTTTGGATACTCCTGTCTAAGCATCACAATTGGCCCTTTAAGGAAACGAATCAACCCACCAACAATAGGCAATGCCTTGATCACTGGAGGCAAACGCTTCTTAGATCTGGGCATAATTAGTGCAGATATGAGCTTTGCTACCAAAAGGGTAGCAACTAACAGCAACCCCACATTCAGAATCTTGTTGTCACCTAACTCCATAGCTGAAAAAAAAACCCTGCAATTCAAGAAAATATTGAAACTTTAACATGGGAATCTTAACATCTCAGTTGTTGACGGTTGTTGACTCTCTAAACTTTCACCTCGTAATCTCATTCCCTACCCCTACCCCTACATTCTTTTTCTCAAAAGATTGAAACTTTAACATAAAGATCTGAGATTCCAAACAAATCAAGAAACAAAAAGAGAGAGAGAGAGAGTAATGGTGAATCTTGCTGTCACTTGACTCCATAGCTTAAAAAAAACATGCAATTCAAGAAAAGATTGAAACTTTTAAAATGGAAATCTTAATAACTCAGTTGATTAACAATACGAACTTTGTTAGTAAGAGTTCTCATCCCACCTTCTCATCCCCTCCCATTTCCATTCCCCCCACCCCCCACCCCCATACACCAATTTTAAAAAAGATTGAAACTTTAACATAAAGATCTGAGATTCAAAACAAATCAAGAAACAGAAAGAGAAAAAGAGGTACCTGAATGAAGAAAAATTAATGGAAAATTCTTTTTCAGGAGAGAATAATGATAGCCATAGTGGAGGCACACCTCATTTAGTTGAGGGTTTTCTTTTTCTTTCACTCTCCTTTTTTAGCTTTAGCTATATAGAGATTCAGTCCACCAGTCTAGTGGTAACTATATTGCACAGCTGTTTTATTATTATTATTTTATTTTTTTGGTCTGACATGCACAAGAGTTTGTGTTGAGTATAGGATTCTTTGGTAAAAATTTATAGTAATTTTTTTTTAATTCTTAAATTTCGTGTCCGGCGGGATTCATTTGAGTGTGACGTTTTCAATATGATTTTTCTCCATATTAATCGTGTTTGGCAGGACTCATTTGGGTGTGACGTTTTCCAATATGATTTTCTCTATATTCATCGTGTTCGGATGATTTTCTCCATATCCAACATGTCTGACATGACTCGTTCATTTGGGGGGACGTTTTCAATATGATTTTCTTCATATTCAGGGCTTGAATTCAAAAAATTTGATTAAGAGTAAAACAATCTCATCACTACACCGCAATCCATCTTGATATACTTCATACCTTTATACTATGTGGTTTTTGTTGATTTGACATCCTCCTTTTAAGTCATATACTCACTTTTATGTGGTCTTGTTGATTTGACATACTCTTACTCTCATATTACATGATACTTGTTGATTTGATATAGTTTTTAAAAAAAAATTAATTAGATGTATATTTTATTAATAATGTTTTGAAACTCTAAATTTGATTACTCTTTTTGTTCACGTTTACTTATTCATTTTGAATTTTACAGATTTATTTAGAAATAATAATTGATTTGATTAGTTTATCACAATATCATATTACTTTGATGTTTAATCTTAGGAATTGAAAAATAATTTGGGGATTAAGAAGTTATCAAGGATAAACATGAAAAAAATATATATATTTTTATATGCTAAAAGTGACAAATAAAAATAAAAATGAATGGAGGGAGGTTCTATTTTATGTAGTTATTCAATACCTATAGATAGTATGAGAAAAAAGTAATAAAATATTATTGATTTACTATCTAGTATTAGTATAGGAGTAAAATAAACTAAATTTGAGGGAGTACTTTTACATAAATGAATATGGGCGACTTCAGGGTGTTGGGTGAAGCCTTTCGAAAATTCAATAACTTTTACTTGAATTTTGATTTTGTATTAAATTTTTTAGTACAAATACAAGAATTATGAATTGAGAACACATGTAAATAAAGTGTGTTGTTGATGTGGTGACAAAAAAACTTAGCTCATCAACTCTCTTGGTTGATTTACACAACTATATCATATATTTTTTTGTTATCGTTACTTGATTGATTGTTATGTATTATTTTCATTATTTAGCCTTCAAAGCGAGCAACAGGTTGAGAGTTCGCATCCTTATTAGATAATATTTTTAAATTTTATTTTTCTATTATTGAAATTTGAACTTAAAATATCACAATTCTCGATTAACTTTATTGACTATTAGATCACATTTTTAGGCTAGTGTTTGAGCTACCTTATTTAAGAAAAAATAATATTTGTTTTCAAATAGCTATAAAATTGTAGGTACTAAACTGAAAGATTTCTCCCTAATTATAAAAAATAATTGTTTCGTTACTTACTCTATTTCTGACCTCTCTAGACAAGTTACACCTTGTTCGGATGGTTGTTACCTGTTGTATTGTATTGTATTTTTAGTTTCAATATAATGTTTGTTTTGATTGTTACTTAAATTCTAATGTATCATATCGTTTAAATCCATAGTTAGGTAACGACGAAAAGATCAATTTTATGTGACGACCGATTTGGTGTGATTGCATTGTTTCCTTAATACTTTCTTCTCATTTTATTTTTATTTATTATTTAATAATCATATTTCATCTTTTATCCTGTCTTTTTCATAATAGTTCTACCTCGTACCCTACTTTTCTTGTAGGTTTATCACTCAAATTTTGGATGTGTGCCATTATGTAACGACTGAGAACAATACAATCTAGATAAACATTGTACTCATTAAAACAACATTCCACGATATAATACAGTGATACATTATGAAGCAATACGTAACAACCATCCAAACAAAGTGTACCTTGTAAATCTTGATAGAATGGATATGACCTCCTTTAGATAAAAAAGAATCAAGAATATTATCCTTATTTTTTTGGCTTCTATAGCAGAGGTGCATCCAGGATTTCAAGATAATGGGTGCACTATTACAAAAAAAAATGGATCTAAGATATAAATTTGATAGGTTTGACATTTAGGTTCGTATCACTAAAAAACATTAAATTATAGTTTCAAAATTAATTTTTATCTATTGAAATTCTTACACACATGCCCGAGCCCACGCCCGCCCGCCCGCACGCGCGCGCAGACACACACATGGTTTAATTATATTAAAATAATTACAGTGCTAAAAAAATTAGGAATTTCAAATGTGACAAACTTGAAAATTTTGAAGAAAAATAAACAAGATAGCTATAAGATTCAAATTTTGAACCTCACTTAGAGAGGTGCACCAAATCATCATTGTATTATATGGTACTTCGAGTGTGGGCTCACTCATCTATATTTAAATATTTTTCTAAAATATAACATTACTATATATAATTTCAGGAAGGGGCATGGATTCACGTGAATCTAATGACCCCTCTTATATACGCCCCTGTAATTAGTAGGTTTTTAGACATTAGGTCTACAATAACTTTTGTATAGACGTACTCCCTCTGTCCCAATTTATGTGACACTTTCGTTTTTTGAAAGTCAAACAATTTACGTTTGACCAGAAATTTGCGTGTGAAATCTTTAAAAAAAAATTAAAATGAAATTTATATATTTGTAAACTACGTAAAAGGTACTATAAGTCACAGTAATTGGCAATTCAAAAATAATTAAAAGATATATGAAAAATTTATGATATATAAAAAATAGACTTGTTTGGATCTCAAAAATTAAAAAATGTGAAATAAATTGAAACGGACGGAGTATTTTTTTACTAGTGCTTCTTTAGTACTACAAAATATAAGTTTGGTATACCAAACTCCAAATCTTATACTCAGTTTGTTAAAAAATAAAAATAAAAAATTGCCACGCTACTCATTTCTTGTAAGTTATATTTTTTTAGGGAATTTTTTTTAACCTAAAACAAGCTATGAATAATTACATGAAATCTATTTTATTATAAAAATTAAAATCGGAGATAAAATTATACATAAAAAAATCACATAAAATGAGAGCTAAATTAATCAATCACACATATGCTAATAATGTTTTTTGAACTGTAAAAATTGCAAGTGGTTTGATCATTTGATCAAGTTGGTCACTTGAATCATGCCCTTCCAAATAGGTGAATTTTTCTGCAAAAAATAATAATAATCTCGTGTAATTTTTATAAATGAAGTTTGAAAATGACGATGTATATATAATTTTGTGTAATTTTAGCATATATAAATTTTACTTTTATTTTCAAAGGTAGAAAAATATTAGGACGGATCTAGGAAGTTGTCAAGGTATTTATCTGAATTGCTTCAGTTAATATTACACAATATATAAGGTAATTTGTTTTTTACATATAGATTTATAATTCTTTGGATACAAGATTAGAAGTTGCCTTAATGAATAAGGGTAGGGGTGTCAAAATCAATCCATAAAATCATAACTCGTCCAATCCATTTAGTTTCATGGCATGTTATAATAACCACTTATTTTATTAATTCAATTCATTTTAACCCGCTTAATTCAACCCATTTTAAATCTGAATTGGTATACAACCTAGATTGACTAGTGAGAAACTTCTAAAGAGAATTAGAAAGACATTTTTTATGGTCATAATAATACATGAAATTACTTTTTATTAGGTACTCAAACAAATTATCAGAAAAACACACTTTGATCAACGTCTATTTAACACTCTTAATTTATTTTTCAAACCTCTGAATAAATTTTTTGAATCCGCTACTAAAAAATCACACATGAATCATTCTTCAATTCTCATAAATGTAGATTGGATTTGAAAATAACTTTCTTTATTATAATGAATCTCTTCCATCGCTACCTACCATGTATTATTATTATTATTTTTTTAAATCAAAGTGGTGTACTAGTAACTAGAATTAAGAAATGATGATCACGTGAGAAAACCATGGGCCAATTCCTTTAGAACGCCATAACGTGTATTTGGACTTTTGATAAATGACAAAACTCTTTGTGGTCGATAATATCTAGGGAAAACCCTACAACTATGACTTTATAATATTTTAATTTTTACTTTTTCTAGTCGGGCAAGTGAGATTTGCTATGCATTTCATATACATGTTAATTTATTTAGATATAATATGTCTAGAATAAATCACATCTAAATTTGATATCATATATTTGAGATACATGCATATGGATATATCTGAAGATATCAGAATTTGGTAAGATACGTAATATAGCAAACTAGAGTATCTAAGTAATTAATTATTAAACTGGTGATATTTATGCAAGTTCCCCTTATTTATTCACTTTTAGTTTTGTACGTTTCTTAAGAAATACTTTCTCTATTTTAATTTATATGAGTTAGTTAGGGCTTGACACAGAGTTTAAGAAAGGAAAAAAAGATTTTTGAAACTTATAATCTAAAATAAGTCATAGATATTTGTGTGGTTATAATAATTTCATTAAGCGTAAAATAGATATTTTAAAGTTAAATTGTTACTAAATATAGAAATGTGTCATATAAATTAAGAGAGAGAGAAATATTTTAGATGTCGAAATTGTGTTTGAACATGCATATTACTTTAGAAAAAAATACCTAGTTTTTGAGTGAAAGTCCTAAAAACCCAAAATCGGGTTTGTGTACGTTTTTTTGGAACTTAAAAATCAAAATTTCAAAATCTAATTAAATTTAATGGCTAAACAAATATTTGAAGATAATTTTTAAAAATATGATCCAAAATTTATGATCAAACGCTAACGATCCTTTGTTTGGATGGTTGTTTCTCGTATTGTATTATTAGTTTAAGTACAACGTTTGTTTTGACTATTAATTAAATTATATTATATCGTATCGTTTAAATTCATTGTTAAGTAACGAAAGAAAATCTTATTTTACGTAACGACTTATTTGGTGCAATCGTGTCGTTACTCTAATATTTTTATTTTTATTTTGTCTTTACTTTTATCAAATTGTTGTGGCTTGTTAGGTCTTTTCATTTTGTCTTTACTTATTATTTAGTAATTATGTTTATTCTTTACCCTACCTTTTCATAATAGTTCTACTTTTTATCTTACTTTTCTTGTAAGTGGGTCATTCTAATAATTGGTGTATATAAGACATTATGTAATGACACAAAATGATAGAATATTTAAATATTATATGTATTAAAATAATACAGTACGATACAATACAATATATTATAACAACCATCCAAACATAATGTAAATGGTAGGTGGAAGGAAATATTTAGTTTGGTTCTGACTGAGAAAGGAATCATAAATCATTAAAGATTTGAAATGTCAGATTAAAATTAATTAGGCACTAAACTAAACAAGGAAGAAGAAAGAAAAAATAATAATTGTGGCCATACCTCATTTAATTGGAAAAGGAAATATAATGGCATGTGCTCTGCGTCGGTGCGAATTTAGAATAGTAGAATTTCAATATAAATATCACATATTGAATAAAAAAAATATAATGACATGGAGAAGATATCTTTACCTTCAAGAATTACAGAGTTCCAAATGTGATTTTTTATTTTTTAACCCTTCCGGGTGGCCCAGTGGTTTGGGCTTGAGATTTCTATGTTGGAGGTCTCAAGTTCGAAACATCTTGCCAACGAAAGTAAGGGGTTTGCCTTCTGGGTCAAGCTTGTCATATCGGACTTGCCTAGTGCAGGTTACCTCTCCCATGTGGTTTGCAAGCTATTGCATAGGAGCGGGGGTTTTACCCTATGCGCACCTGGAGGGTAGCGTCTGCGGATTTTCCTAGTCATAAAAAAAATGTGATTTTTTTTTCTTTCTTTGTTTGGTAAGGACTACGTTTACGGACACTCAATCTTCTTCCGACTCTACTTATGAAATTCTATAGAAGATCAATTGAGACCAACTCCATAGTCCCACGAAGATCTTTACATACTTCTCAAGAATGTGAATGGTTATAATTTAACTTACTCAGTTTGATCCATCATTTTTACAATTTCAAACTTACATTTTGATTGCGCCGCTAATACAATAAAAAAGACCTTGTAACATTAATACAATGGAAATTGTCTATGTTGCTCGGACTCTCTAAAATGCTACCACATATGTGCAGCCCATCGCCATTTATGAACGGTCCGAGCAACATAGGTTATTGTAATACACAACACATACATAGGGGGATGAAACTGGTTATTTCTATCATGTCAACTTCTGATTCAGGCAGAGGCAGCAAAACAAGGCAAATACATTACTAAGAACATCTAGCTGAGCTATTTACACAGTTGCGCGGCTATATGAACTCTCTTAAAATACCTTTTGAGCCAATTTCCAGAATATCGTTGGCTGATGCAGGGTGATCGTGAACCTGTTTTTTATCGAAACAATATACAGGGGATTGCCATTTTGCATCCTCAAGAACTGCTCCCACTTCGAAAGTCATTACATGAATAGACCTTCCTGCAACATTAAACTTGTTACTCCTAACATGAGCATTATTTATAAAGAGTATAGAAACAATGAGATCAATCTTGCAACAAGATTCTTTTGCACAGGTTTGTGAAGAAAAAGACTCAACTATCCAGAACACGTTAGGTAGCTGTACATACGCGAAGGACTTCAGAAAGCTAGTTGAGCTTTATATGTCAGGATGTACATAGACTAGATCTTATGTTTAGTGTAAAAATATCAGATTTCTTCAACTCGAGTTGGCCTTTAATTAGTAGTTCCATCAAATGCAGATAGACATTATTGTGTCTGGTTACACCTAGTGACTAATCCATGCTGTTGGTCTGTCAGTTCATTTATAGCTGAATGAAGCTAATACTTTATGGGATTTGGTTATGAATACTAGAACTGATTGAGTTAAGATACAGGAAACATTTCATGAACTCGTGTTCTTACTTCTCGTAACAAGAACAAGGTTGATGTAACAATCCATTTAGGTTGATGTAACAAGGCTGATGTCTATATATATGTGCAAAAAAATATGTTATCATTTCGAAAAACAAAAAAATATCGTTTGTACAGCAGCTGTGAGCAATGGCCACCAGTAGCTTTTCAGCTAAATCCCAACTACAAGTTATAGCAAATTCACCAGCTAAACTTTAGCCACTTTTGATAGTCTTGGGAACAACTAAAGCAGAGCTAGAGAAGACTAACGAACTCATACGCTGCACAAACAAATTAAGGGATATTCTAATACCTTTATGTTAATGTGCTAAAAGACTAGAGTGAGAGTTCTACAATCTGATCTCTCTATAACAGTCGTCCTCTGCAACAACATTTCATTATAATGACAGTTCGTTTTAAAATCAAATTTTCATCTTATGTTATATTATATGTTCTCTATAACATCATTTCACTATAGTAGCCAAAAAGTATCCAAACAAATGGCATCGTTATAGAGAGGTTCGACTTTAATATGTAGGTGAATAAGAAAGGAGTAAGTTAATGTTTGATTCCAAGCAATTTAACAAGTTAACCCCCAGCTTTCGTCGTTCCTTATTTTGTTGGTGGGATGGTGAAGAATTGGACAGTTATTGTTTCTCCTTGATAGGATAAAAAGAATGTAACAATATCACAACAAGGCAAGTCTCAGTTGACAGACCACTTTTAGGGAAGCGTCTACTTCAGCGAAAGCAGTAACAGAAACTGCATACATCTAGCCTAATAGAACAATGACGGCATAGTAGGAGGAAATAGAAGAACTAAGAATCTTGAAAGCTCGAATTTTCAAATAATGTGATTGAACTTGTCGATGACCACAAACAACTTGATGAGTCTTAACAACTACCCGAGCCCCTGAACATGCTGAACTTCATGATAACTCGATAGAAAAGCTTCAAACACCTCTCCATCCAAAGACTTCATAAGAAATAACATTCCTCTATTTCAATTTATGTCTCTTACTTAACTTTTTAGTTTGTTTCACAACGAATGCCACTTTCTATAGGCAGTAACTATTTAATTTCAATCTCCCACGTCATGTTTAAGACCATAAATTCAAAGGCTATTTTAATATATTTTTCACATCTTCAGTTTAACACTACAATACTTAAAAATCTCCTTTACTTTCTTAAACTTTGTGCCAAATCAAGTCCCAAAATGAAACAGAGAGAGTAGCAAACAAGTACCTACACCACCAAAGCCTCTTCCCAAAACGGAGAGAGTAGCAAACAAGCACCTACACCTCCTTTATTTGGCGATTATTTCAATTAAGTGTTTATCTAATTTGTTCATTATTTCAACTTCAAACATGAAATATGGAATTCAAAGTTGAAACATAGTTTTTAGGAGTTCTTCAAGTTTTCACTCATGAAACATCGATTGTGTTCTACTAATACAACCTCAAATGCTCTTTTTCAACTTAGCTTCATGCTACATTCTTTTTAAATATCAAACGATTCATGTCCAAACGTCATAAAATGGAAGATTAAAAGAAGAGGGATGGAGGGGATGAAGAGTACCAGTATAGAAAACCCAATGGACGGGTCTCTTTGTCACGATGTCTTCGTAATACCAAATGAAATCCACCTTCTGCCATACATTACAGTGAAATCCATCGATGAATTGTTGACCAAGATAAGTAGCTCCATCAAGCCAATTTGGTCGAAGAATCCCAACATCAATCAGCGCTGAACTACATTTCTTCTTATCATCGTCTAGAGTGTAGCGGAATACAGTGCCATTGTTCCATTCAAGATCATAGAGAAGCTCACCTACAAAAGCGAAGCTAGAACTTTGAAGTAATTCTGAGGATCCTATAAAAGCATCTTGACAAATTGTCTATACATATTACTATCTCTGAACCANGTATAGAAAACCCAATGGACGGGTCTCTTTGTCACGATGTCTTCGTAATACCAAATGAAATCCACCTTCTGCCATACATTACAGTGAAATCCATCGATGAATTGTTGACCAAGATAAGTAGCACCATCAAGCCAATTTGGTCGAAGAATCCCAACATCAATCAGCGTTGAACTACATTTCTTCTTATCGTCTAGAGTGTAGCGGAATACAGTGCCATTGTTCCATTCGAGATCATAGAGAAGCTCACCTACAGAAGCGAAGCTAGAATTTTGAATTAATTCTGAAGATCCTATAAAAGCATCTTGACAAATTATCTGTACATATTACTCTTTGTACCAAATACCAATATATGTGATATATTTTGCTTCTCCATATTCAAATTATGTGAATTTGGATCAATATTTCAAAATGTATCTTTTCATTGAGAAAAATTACAAACTTATAATACTTTTTATATAGCTACTGAATAACCAGATTTTAATTAAGATATCAAATGACTCTTCAAAAGTTCAACATTGACTCTCGATAAGCAAAAAGTAACACATAAATTGAGATGGATAGAGACAGATATAAAATTTAAGTTTAAGCTATTGAATTCTGTCAAATCCATAGACAAAGGAGATGTAGTCTTTCATATCAGATTCATCTAAACCCATTACTATTGGCACAACATATAAATTCATACGTTTAAATTCCACTAAAAAAATTAAATAGTATATATGAACTCATAAATTTAAAGATGTAACGAGTTCAATACTATTCTCTTTGTATCAATTTATGTGACACAATTATTTTTTTTAGCAGTCCCCCAAAAAATGTCACATTTCTGTAAGTGGAAACAATTTACTTCAAATAAAACAATTATTTTTTTCTAACAATCTTAATAATATAATTTACAATCACACAAATTATCAAAAAGTGTTTTAGACCACAAATTTCAAAGTATATTTTTTTTCTTAAATTATATATCTAAATCAAATTGTGTCACATAAATTGAAATATAGAAATTAAAAACTTAGGATCGTTTAGTACAATGGACAAGCATAAATAGTCATGAAACAAAAATGTACTCATAATTCCTTATCCCTTATTTAATTATTAATTGTGAGATTTTATAAAAACATTAGTAATTAATATTAAAAGGATGAAATAATAATATCGAGATTAATTATACTAACTTATCTTCAAATCAAACAAGCCCCTAAAAAATTGAAATCATAAAACTTAAAATTCTAAATCCGTCTCTGCCCCCTTGCTTACCTAGCTGGTCTTGTATGATGTTGAAATTGCGGCCGTTGGTCCAATCGTACCAGAGGTCGATTAAGCTTAGAGATCCGGTGAAATTGACGAACATTATCGAGTGGAATTGATGAGGCCACGGGGAAGGCGTCGGGTCTGAATTTGATTCTGCCGACGAGACATCGGAATAGTAAGAAATTAGTATTGCGGCAACAACAAATAGTACAGTGATCGGCGACACCGTACTCTTCTTCATACTCGACCTGAAATTGCCTCGAAATTTTGCAATGGCGGTTGTGAATTTGCTCTCTGAGAAGAAGATAAGGCTCAAAGAAGGGGAAAAATGTTGTGTAGTTTGCAAGTAGTGACACTCTCTTTGGATGGGTGGTAGGTCGGTTTGATTTTGTTTTTCATTAAAAAAAAAAATCTAAATTAATTATATTGGTTTATTAAATCTAAAAATCAAATTAAATTACATAAAGTTGATTTTTTTGGTTTTGGTTTTAGTTGGTTCTTTCGATTTTTTTTTTTTGGTTTTTCGATTTTTTACAACTATACGATGTTTGAAAATATGATCAAATGTATTTTCACTTACCTGTGTGATAAGTTAAACTTAAGAAATGTTAAATGAATAGAAATTTTCATAAAATCGGTAAAATTTATATAAGTACAATTTTTTTTAAAAAAAAATATCAACGTTCATTATATTAAATTAATAAGATTAAAGGATACATTCAAATTGAATAGAAAACGGAATTTTACAAAGTAAATTGTTAACTTCGAATTTGAAAAACTATAACAATATAATTGTAACTTCGGATCTTAATACTAAATAAAATATTTACAAATTTTACAAGCCCAAATTTGAAATAAAATGTATAAATATTGAAAACTATAAACTAACTAAAAATATATTAACAAAATAGATTATAAATAACATTTTTTATCTATAAATAAAATTAAATTATATATATATATATATATTATGTCGGTTTGGTTTGGGTTTGGTTTGACTTTTTTTCTTTTAAACCAAACCAAACCTTGTGGTCGGTTTTTTTTTCATCCGCCAAATCAACCAAACCAAACCCCAAATCAATTTTTTTTTCCGATTTGATTTGGTTCGTCGGTTCGGTTTGACTTTACTGTTTGATTTGTACACCCCTAGTTGTCATTATGGAAAAAAATAAACTTCCGTCGTTCAACTATAGTTGTCCATTAGTATTATTTTACTATATCGTCTTTTAAATATAATAAATATAGTGTCTTAAAAAATATAATAAAGAAATGAGTATAATCATATATATATATATATATATATATATATAAAAAGGAGAACCCTAGGCCCGTCTACGTGGCGCCACCACAAATCACGATTCCCTTTTAATTTATTTATTTCCAAAATTAGTCTTCCTCTTTTATGAAAAATTGTGACTTTTATGAAAAGTTGTGACTTTTCTGAAACGATGTGACGTTTATGAAAAGTTAGGACTTTTATGAAGAGTTACGACTTTTATGAAAGGTTGTGACATTTATGAAAGATTGTGACCTTTCTGAAGGGTTGTGACTTTTTCAAAGAGTTGTGACATTTCCGATAAGGCACAATAAGCATTTGTTCACACTACCCTTTGTTGTCTATAAATAGAGGGATTTCCTCTTATTTTAAAACAAAGAAAATGCTAAACTTCTTCTTCTACTGCACAATTAAATATTTGTGTATTTTGCTCCTGTTGAGTGGCTTACCGACACCATTGGTTTTGTATCAATACGTTGGTGAATAAAATTGTTCCATCCTGAGAGGATCTAATTCTTTAAACCTCAGGTATTAGAGGGGAATAGTTTTCTTAAGGGGACCCTGTGCATTTCGTGGACTCGATTTTTTCCTTTCTATTTCATTTTATTTTTACATATCCTGGTATGTTTTTTACAGTCATTAATTTATGCTTATGATATTAATTGTTGCTTTTGAGTACATGTTTTAAACTCTATTGTTTATGTTTGTGCAAAATTATTGTCTCCGATTATATTGAATGTATACACATATAGTAGGTATATTTATTGTGCAGAAAATAATTATTGTACTCAGTTCCAAGAATTCATGTTTTAATATTCTATATAAAATTCTATAACTTAAAAGTACTATATATAAGCTTACATATTATCTATTTTTACATAGATATGAAGTTTCTCACTTATCAATTGTAGAAATTTATTATGCAAGTTCAAAAGTTATAATTACTTTCATGTTCAAGCGTAATTTTTTTTTTTGAATTTGTTAGCAAATTTTTGAATTTTTTCCTAAGACTTATATCACAATTGTATGATCTATGCAACTTAAATGTGTTCTTTTTCTTACGAAATGCCTTTGTATATATATTCTTATTTTTCTTTTAATGTTGATTAAAGAACCAATGATTTATTATTTCCTGAATAATTCAGTCATTAGAAGTTCTTGAGTTATGTGGTAATGACAAATAATCAAATTCATGTTGGAATATTGCTAATGTTTTTTTTAAGAACCTATTTTTTCCATTATTTTTAATGTATGAATATTAGTAAAGGATTATTTGCAAGTTCAATGCAATTATTATTTATGACCGTGCGAAGTGTGGACAAATTACCTAGTTAATAATAAGGGTAAATTGGAAACTAAATGTAAAATTATCAATTAATTCCATAAAGTAGATAATTATTGTTGAACATTTCAAAATAGTATAGTGAACAACTATTGTTAGATAGAGGGGTACTTATTAAATTTATCGATATTGAATTAATGATTTTATAATTTGTTTTTATTGAGTTATTAGTTTGGTTTTTTATTTTACGGTTTTAGTTAATAGTTAAATTGATAATTCAATAAGATTAAATTTAAATTGATGTTTTATTTGTAAATATGTAATAGTGACTTTAATAATTTATAGATTATATTTTCTAAGTATTAGTATTACTTTCGGTAATAAGCCATACAAACTAGACTTGTTGTCTTTTTATTGTAATATTTTTTCTCTTCTAGAAAAATGAGAATTATTTTCTTTTCTATCAATTTTAGATTTGTTTGTGACAAAGAAAGACTATTGATGTTGTTTTTGCAGTTTATTGTAGGAGTAATTAGAAGGAATTCAAACAATTTCATCTTAAACAAAAGTGGTCAATGTAAAACTAAATATCATGTTCTATTTTTGCTACTTTTTTATTTTATTTTGTGAATGTCATGTAAATCTTATTATATGAGTATAGGTTAAACCAAATATCGATTAATCAAAAATAAACTATAAATACTCTTATTGATTTAATTATGATAGCGTGCTCATAAATCGAAAGTTTATAATACATAAAATTGAATCGAATTAATCGAGTCAGTATTATTTCACAATATATCATGTTGTATTGTTTTGATAAATAGTTCTTTATCTAAATTCATTATATTACACTGTTTTTTAGTAAGTCAAAAAAATATTTTTTATTTGACAAATATTTAATTACATTTTCAATATTTTATTCACATTAAGTCTTATTTATTTGACCAAAAAAGTCCACAAACATTATAACCAAACAATAGAATTTTACAATCTTTCTTGTTCTTAATATATATGACAATATCAAAATTTTAATATTCCGATACTAAACAATGATCATTCATAATCTTAATAAGGTAATGAATTATCGCACGAATCACGGTTATATTATCTAGCGTTGATAGAAAACAAAGGGAAAACACTCTCATCAATTGTTACCCCTTCTAATGTATTTTCAAGTTTAATTATTCTTACCCATATGATGTGATATTTTATAAGAGAAGTCATAGATAATTTTCTTTTATCAGTTTTTTTTTAATTGAATTTGTTGTACTTAATTTTTCTAATCTAATTTACATCTCTAATATAATTTTAAAACAATTACACAATTTTTTTTTTACCAAATATACATTCAAAAAATAGTTGGTTATCTATTTTTTTCCCTAGATTTTTTTTTGAAAAAAAAATTATTCTTGAACTTAAAGCTTGAAGTTCATCAAGAAAATAACAAAAGAAAGTAGATAAACATTATAGGGAAGAATTTTGTGAATGGACAATCCTACCCTCGGATCCCTACTGAATCTAATAGACCTTTAACGGACGGCCAAGATTAAAACACTTATACTGGATCCAACGGTCCATAACATTCCTAATTCCCTTTATAAGCTTCGCGAAAAAACCCTAGAAAAACCATACCGCTTCTAGCGTCTTCATCTCGGCAGCCTCCGACGCTCTTCCTCTATCGCCGCCGGCCGGAATTTCCTGTTAACCTCGCGAAAATGGTGAGTTTTTAGCTGTGGCGATTCGAATTCCGTTCTAATGTTCTTTGTATTAATGTAATATGACTGTTAAAAATTTGAGCGAAAATGGCGAGTTTTTAGTTATGGCGATTCGAGTTTCGTTCTAATGCTCTTAACGTAATCTGTTAAAAGTTAGAGCTAAATCGGTGAGTTTTTAGTTATGGCGATCTGGAACTTATTCTAATGTTCTGTATTAATGTAATCTGTTAAAAGTTGGAGCGGAAATGGTGAATTTTTAGCTGTAGAGATTTGGATTTCGTTCTAATGTTCGTTGTAATAACGTTATCTGTTAAAAACTGGAGTGATAATGTTGAGTTTTTAGCTATGGAGATTTGAATTTTGTTCTAATGTTATTTGTATTAACATGATCTCTGTTCAAAATTGGATTTGTAAGGTTCTTCCAAATGATGTTGACTTGTTGAACCCACCAGCTGAGCAGGAGAAGAGAAAGCACAAGCTCAAGCGTTTGGTTCAATCTCCTAACTCTTTCTTCATGGTAAAGGAAACAGTTTGTCAATGTATCTGTGTATGTATTTGTGGTTTGAATTTATATATATAGTTTTTGAAATTAATCGGTGATTTGTTTGCTGTGTTGTTTAGGATGTGAAGTGCCAGGGTTGCTTCAACATGTAAGTTTTTTTTTGTTGTTCATTTATCTTAGTTGGTGCTTTTGACATGAATTTAGTGATATTTGGAAAAAAGTAATATTTGAAGTTGAGATATGGTAATGAAAAAGTAAAGTTGATGAATTTAGTGATATTTGGAAAGTAGTATTTGAGATTGAAAATTGATATTTGAAAATTAAAGTTGATCAACTTGGTGATATTTTAGAAAAAGTAGTATATTTGAAATTGAAATATAGTATTTGGTGATTAAACCTTGGAAAAATGTATAGTTGAAGAATGGTTATTGAAAAGTAAAGTTGATGAATTCATTTTAACATTCCATAACAAGTAGTATTTGAAGCTGAAAACTGGTATTTGAAAATTTTATTTGAGTTTCGGCATACATTGCACTTGGTTAGAAGGTTCCAACTTTTTGGCTGGAAAAACAAGTTTGGAGATGTCATCCTCGAAAATTAGTTGAAAAGTCTATTCTAATCTATATAGCCAAACAATGTTTTCAATGCTTTTTGAAAAAAGGAAAAAAAAAACATGTCCAAACCTATGTGTTGCTCATACTCTTCAAAAAATGTCAATATGTGCGTGTTGTATTCGCCAAAAGTAGTCTATTTTTGGAGAATCCGACACGGGTGAGGCATCAAAAGTAAAGAGTCCATGCAATTAAGGTCCAAACAGTAGTGTTTGATGAACAGAATTCTTCTGTTAAGGCAAGAAAGTCGCCTTAGGGAAGTAGAAGTCTATGCACACTAACTGAATCTTTGGGGAAAGATGGTGGGACATTCAATCCTGAGTTTGTTTCAGTTTCAACTTCACCTTTAATAACACCTTACAGATTAGCCTCAGTCATACAAATATAACTTGGTTCATTTCTTAGTCTCTTTCTCTCTATATGTGTGCAGAACAACGGTGTTTAGCCACTCGCAGACAGTGGTGGTGTGCGGTAACTGCCAGACGGTCTTGTGCCAACCAACTGGTGGACGTGCTAGACTCACTGAGGGTTGTTCTTTCAGGAGAAAGGGAGACTAGAAAAGATGAGTAAACTATTTGCTTTTAGAGTTGGGAAGTGATAAAGTTAATATGGGTAACAAATTAAGTTATGGTGTAATCCTGTTTTTGTTTTAGAACAAAGGATTTTGGGTTTACAATGACTGGTTTTGTTATGTTTTTCAATTAAATTGGATTTTGAACTTTTGCTATGTATTAGCTCTTTGTGGTGCCTAACTGTATTTCCCCATCAATATCTTTTGAACTCCTTGATTGTTATTTTACTTGTTAGGAAATAAGTCACATTTGAACTCGTAGATATTATGTTTTAGGAGGATATCTTTGTATCTCACCGTTGGAGGTGAGAGATGCTTATCATTTGAGCAATCGTTTTGGTTGTTAACTTGAATTGGTTGGCTTTCGTGATAGGCCACTCTAATCTCCAAAATGTGTTGAGCATTAATTTTACCATTTATCTATAAACCATACAATACGAAAGAGATATATACATCAAAATCCTAATATCTGCTCATTTTAGAAAATGTATTTTATTTTAACTGCTCTTTGGGAGAATGACGTGTTTAAATAATTCTTTTTTGTCAATAAAAGAACAATAATTCGTGTTTTTCCAACATTCCCTAAGTGCTCCATTTTAGCTTCTTTTACAATTCAAATCACTTGGTATAAATGTGATTATACATTTCAAACTCTCTAAAATAAGCATTTGCTTCTTAAGAAAAAGCATTTACCCCAATTTGTTTTTATTAAGATTGGTTTGATTTTTGATTTTTGATTTTATGATTTTGGTTAATGGTTAAATAGATAATTCAATAACATTAAATTTAAATTACTATTCTATTTGTAATTACATAAAAGTGACTTTAATATTTTATGGATTATATTTTTTTAAGTATTAGTGCTACTTCCGTTAATAGGCAATACAAACTAGACTAGTCGTTTTTTTTTTTCTTTGGTAAAAAAGGAGCAAAGCTTTTATTTATTTATAGCAAGACGTTACAAAGTTGTAAATTGTGTGCGCCACTACAGGCACAATCGAACAAGCAGGTGGTCATGCACAGTGGCGTATCCACCTTTATATCAGGGTGTAATTGGACACCCTTCGTTGGAAAATTATATCGTATATAGAAGTAAAATGATAAATAAAGTGATTAAATAACATATTTTGAACACTCTTGACACAACAATATGATGCAGCCTAGTGGTTTAGGTGCCTTGAAAGAGTAAAGACACACGAGCTTAAAGTATTCGTGTGTTTGAATCTCACTAGTAGCAATTTTTTTCCACTTTTTAAGAAGAGCAGTTCACTTTAGCACTTGAACACCTTTCGTGAAATTTCTTGCGGATAGATACATTGGGGAGCAATTTCAAGAGCCTATTTAACCAATTAACTATTGTGATACCTTTTATCTTTTCGATGCAAACTAGTATTACTTTCTTCCTTTTCAATTTTAAAATTGATTGTAATAAATGCAAACAATTAATGTTATTTTTCGTAATTTATTGTAGGAGTTTTTAGAAGGAATTCGAACAATTTTGTCTTAAGCAAATGCTATTAATGTAAAATTTGTGTTGCAGTATTTTAATTTTGTGAACATGATTATATGAGCATTTTCTTATTTGTTAAACCAAAAATCGATTAATCGAAAAATAATTATAAATATCTTATTGATTTGATAATCGGATTAGCGTGCTCACAAATTGAAAGTTGATGATACATACAACTGAATTGAACTGATCAACAATGAGTATTATTTCATGATGTATCATGTTGTATTGTTTTGATAAATACTTCTTTGTGTCAATTGATATTTCACAAATTTCTTTTTAAATAGTTAAAAAAATGATACATTTTTATTTGATAAATATTTAATAATACTATAATTAGCATTAAGGTTGTGTATCAGTCGGTTTGGTTTTATTTTGAAGTTTATCGGTTTGACTTTTCGGTTATTGATTTGTAGACATACTAAACTTTTATAGAACTACTAAGGTATTGACTTATTGATTATTGGTTTATCAGTTATTAATCGTTATCAGTTTAACCAATAAGATTTGATACAATTTTTTATTTATTGAAAATCACTTAGAAACAAGGTGAACCAAATATACCATGCACATGAGTTGACAGATTATATCTTGCTCAAAAACAACACATTCACTTTGTATAATAACCGGAAGTTTGAGACAGTCAGAAATAACAGTATGAAACCGAATTCTAAGTCAAGGATTTTATACACTAAATGCTAAAAATATAATTATTTAATTTACCATCAGGTTATCGGTTAACCTGTTAAGAAAAAACTTTAAACTTCTAAGAACCGATAACCCGATAATAAAACAAATCAAAACCATTATCGAAATGGCTAAACCAATAACAAATTATCGATAAACCAATAACTTTTTATCAATTGTATTATCAATTTTGATTCAATTCTGAACGACCCTAATTAGCATGGTTAGAAAGGTATTAATAGAGGATAGAAGTAAAATTTGGAAATGTTGATAGAAAACAAAGGGCAATCTCTCATCAAGTTTTCCCCCCTCTTATGCATTCTCAAGTTTCATTATTCTTACTTATAAATTGAGTTAATGCATCATATAGGAGAAGTTAGAGATTATTTCTTTTATCAAAACTTTTTAATTGAATTTGTCGCACTTGATTTTTCTAGTTTAACTAGATATAGGACCCCGTGCCAGCACGGGGCCCAATATATATTATTTTTTTAATTTTAATTTATGTCATATTATGAAATTTGAGAAATTATTGAAATTTTTATATGATTTTAAAAATATTTTAAATTTTTAGCTATTGTGATTTGTAGTACTTTTTTTTAACATAATTTTTAAAATAATAATTATTACTTTGTTTGTTCTAATTTATGTGGCACACGAACAATTTCAAATATTAACCATTTTTTATATGTCTCTTTAATATATTAAGTTGTTANATCAGTTTTGATTCAATTTTGAACGACCCTAATTAGCATGGTTAGAAAGGTATTAGTAGAGGATAGAAGTAAAATTTGGAAATGTTGATAGAAAACAAAGGGAAATCTCTCATCAAGTTTTTCCCCCTATTATGCATTCTCAAGTTTCATTATTCTTACCTATAAATTGAGTTAATGCATCATATAAGAGAAGTTAGAGATTATTTCTTCAGAAAAGGGTCAAAATTGCCCATGAACTATGTGAAATAGATCACTTATACCTTCCATTACATTTTGGGATCAAAAATATCCCCGTAGTTATCCCAAGAGACCACAAATACCCTCAAGAGTTAACACCCCAATTTTTTAGTGACGTGGCACGCCACATGGGACTAATCCCTCCACCTAAGCATTGCCAACTAAGATTCACTACAAAAGAACATGACTTTCAGTGGCGACAAAGTCGCCACAAAATTCCAAAATATTGCCACTAAAGGTTATGAGTGATTTTTAGTGGCGACTAAGGCTCCAACAACCATTCGCTAGTAAAACCTATATTTTCAACAAAAAAATATGATAATTAATTTTGATTGCGACCTAATTTTCTAAAATAAATAACTTGCAATATCCATATTAAAAACATCCAATATTATTACGAAAAATAATCAAAATTACTTCTCGATTCAAATCTCCTACTATATATATATATAATGCATCACTGTACATTTTATACATTTACATATGACGTAAATATAAAACATATAGTGTCTTCAAACTCCTACTTAATCGATATGATATTTGATTTTTTAAAAACAATGAAGAAAAAAACACAAAATTAGAATTTAATGTTAAAAACTTTTAGTGACGATTTTCTGGGCTTTTGTGGCGACTGTTGTTGCCGCTAAAGGTCTAGTTCTTTTGTAGTGAATCCTAGTTGACAACGCTTAGGTGGAAGGATTAGTCTCACGTGGCTTGCCACGTCAAAAAAAATTTGGGGTGTTAACTCTTGAGGGTATTTGTGGTATCTTAGGAAAACAGCAGGGGCATTTTTGATCCCAAAATGTAACGAAGGGTATAAATGGTCTATTTCATATAGTTCGGGAGCAATTTTGACCCTTTTCCGTTATTTCTTTTATCAAAACCTTTTTAATTGAATTTGTCGCACTTGATTTTTCTAGTTTAATTTACATTTCTAATATAGTTTCAAAATTATGCACAAGCATTAAAAGGAAAAAAATTGTGAATGGACAATCCTACCCTTTGGATCCCAACTGAATCTAAAAGACCTTAAATAGACGGCCAAGATCAAAACTCTTCTACTAAATCCAACGGCCCATAACATTCCTAAATCCCTTTATAAGCTTCGCGAAAAAACCCTAGAATAACTCTTCCAGCGTCTTCATTTCAGCTGCCTCCGACGCTCTTCCTCCCTCGCCGCCGTCCGGTATTTCCCGTTAACCTAGCGAAAATGGTGAGCTTTTAGCTATGGCGATTCGAATTCCGTTCTAGTGTTCTTTGTATTAACGTAATAATCTGTTAAAAATTGGAGCGCAAATGATTAGTTTTTTGCCATGGCGATTTGAATTTTGTTCTAATGTGTTTTGTATCAACGTAATCTGTTAAAAGTTGGAGCGAAAATGGTGAGTTCGCAATTAGAATTTCGTTGTAATGTTCTTTAACCTAACCTGTTAAAAGTTGGATAAAAAAATGGTGAGATTTTAGCTGTAGATATTTGGATTTCGTTCTAATGGTCATTGCATTAACTTAATCTGTTAAAAATTGGAGCGTAACTGGTGAGATTTTAGTTATTGTTTTTCAAATTTCGTTCTAATGCTCTTTACGTTATGTGCTAAAAGTTGGAGCAAAAATAGTGAGTTTTTAGCTATGGCGATTTGAAACTTGTTCTAATGTTTTTTGTATTAACGTAATAATCTGATTTGTCAGGTTCTTCCAAATGATGTTGACTTGTTGAACCCACCAGCTGAGCAGGAGAAGAGAAAGCACAAGCTCAAGCGTTTGGTTCAATCTCCCAACTCTTTCTTCATGGTAAAGGAAACAGTTTGTCAATGTATTTGTATATGCATTTGTGGTTTGAATTTTTTATTCTTGGAATTAATCTGTGATTTATTTGTTTTTTTGGTTTTCTAGGATGTGAAGTGCCAGGGTTGCTTTAACATGTAAGTTTTTTTTTCCTTCTGTTCGTTTATCTTAGTTTTTACTTTAGACATGAATTTTGTGATATTTGGGAAAAGAAACTAGTAATTGAAGTTGAGAAACGGTAATGGAAAACTTAAATTGATGAATTTAGTGATATTTGGAGAAGTAATAGTAATTGAAGTTGAAAAATTTTATTTGGAAAAAAAAATATTTGAATGTAAAATGATATTTAAACATTAGAGTTTGGAAAAAAATATGGCATTTGAAGTTGAATAATGGTATTTGATAATTAAACTTGTGTTTGGGATACATTTCACTTTGTTATAAAGCTCCCTGCTTTTTTTGGCTGGAAAAATAGTCCAACTAGTTTTATCAAGTTTGGAGAACTCATCCTAAAAAATGAACAGAAAAGTCATTCTAATGTATATAACCAAACAAGTTTTATGTACTTTTTGAATAAATGGAAACAAACCTCATGTCCAAACAGGGTTGGTAATGTTTGATGAACTTGTTAGTATCTGCAATTCTTTTCGCAAAGTAAAAATATAAGTTTATGCACACTAACCAAATGTTTTCGGAAGGACGTTGGGACATCCAATCCTCACCTTGTTTGAGTTTCAACCTCACCTGCAATAACATCTCTCAAATTAGTCTCGTCATACAAAGATAATTCAGTTCATCTAACTCTCTCTCTCTCTCTTTGTATGTGCAGAACAACGGTGTTCAGCCACTCGCAGACTGTGGTGGTGTGCGGGAACTGCCAGACGGTCTTGTGCCAGCCAACTGGTGGACGTGCTAGACTCACTGAGGGTTGTTCTTTCAGGAGAAAGGGAGATTAGAGAAGAACAGGCAACTATTTGCTTTTAGAGTGGGAAGTGAAAAAGTTTATATGGGTAACAAAGTCAGTTTTGGTGTCTCCTGTTTTTTTCTTTTTTGATCTTTTAAGAACAAAGGATTTTTAGGTTACCATGTCTGGTTATGTTATGTTTTTCAATTAAATTGGGTTTCAATTCACTTATGGATTTTGAATTTTGCTATATATTAGCTCTATGTTGTTCTACCTATGATATTCCCCATCAATTTCTTTGAATTCCTTGACAGAAATTACGTTTGAGCTTTTATCCCACTCTGAGTCTGCCTATCCTCCTCGTAGGATCACACTTGAGTATGTTGTTGAATTGTGGTGTACAAACTGCTATGATTGGAAATTTATTAATGGATTGAAGTAACTTGAGTGAGTATTATTAGCTTAGTCTTCCAATTCCAATATTGACCAAACTTTAGACAACTTTGTTGTTTGTCTTAGGTCATGGGATTGTTTTGGTATTTTAAGTGAAGAGGGGTGGAGTGGGGTGGGTTCATTTTCGTGTTTTGAACAGTGCGTCACTGGCCTGTGGATGGCTCAATTATAAAAGAAGGCTCGCCACTTTTTAGCAGTGTGTCGTGGTTGCATATTTTAGAGATAGAGGTAACCTTGATTATAAAATATGTATAAACATAGACCATATGAGCTGTTGGTATCTTTGTTAAAGAGTGTTTTACCTCCCCCAATGTGGGACACTTTTTGGTGTGAAATGTGAATTTAGATTTAGTTGGGCTCCAATCTGGATAACCAGACACCAAATGGAAACTAAAAAAGAATTGGTTGATTCCAAATCACTGTTACTATATTGTTTCACTTGCTAAGTGTCATTATAATTTGTACAAAAAGCAATGAAAAGTGATGTGTTTTCAGAACGTGAGAAGTAAAAACATTGGAGAAGGGCATGTCATATCCTTTCCTTCTTCAAGTGCTCCTTTTTTGTCTGATCTTAAGAGCGGAGGTGAGCAATGCTTATCATCTGAGCAATTTCTCTTGTCGTAACTTGAATTGCTTAAGCTGCGATTCGTTGGTTTGAATAATCCATTTAGAAATCACTTTCATCAATAATAGAGCAACAAATCGTGCTTTGAGTGCTCGATTCCAGCTTCAGTTACCATTCAAAATCACTTACAATTCCATTTTCGTTTTAAAAATATGACTAAACACATCAATTCTCTAAAATAAGCATATATTCTTTTAAAAAAAACAGTTGCTCCAATTTTGTCGATCGTACACAGGTCATGATCAATCCAATACACAGATTACAATTGACATTACCAGTTACAAATAATTGACCTTTTTATACCAAAAATCCAAGTATACATTCACATTATACATGAGCATGACCAAATGTCAATCAAATATATACAATCATTACAAATTATTAGGAGGGTTCATATACATACACTTTTTAGCAGATCACTGTAAAAGTCTTGGGCCTGTGTTAGAGTACATCCATGATGTTATTGTCTCCACAAGCATATCCAAGTCCTTTGAATTCCCAGAGTTAAGAATTATAGAGTCTACATTACCGAGCGTATTGCCGACTTCCTTCGTGACGTTTTCCCATGGTGTTCCTGCTGTCAAATTCGCCAATAGCTCGCTGCTCCTATTAACAGCGTCCGTCATTCCTGGAGGAACATTTGGTAGAGCCTGAAAAATGAAGGAAAGGTAAGATATGGTGTACATTATTTCGATCTCTAGAAAATGCACTATTTGCAGAACAAGTTGGCCTGACGTGAATATGTGCCAGCAGAGTCACCCTCCGTCCCGTCCCAATTTATGTAGCTATAAATCGTCTCATTAAAGGTTAAATGAGAAGATATATCTTTCTTTTTGGACAAACTAAAAAGGAAAATGCATCACATAAATTGTCAAAACTAGATTAGATGTACTTTCATTTCACTGAGTTTCGTAGTTTAGGGTGAACCTGCTGTAGAGGAAGCGCATGGTCTCCAGGAAGAGTGCGGATAGACATGTCCAGCATTGAGCTGATGGCAGAACCTGAGCTGAGCACCTGAGCTAGTGTTGAAGTTTCATCGATTGTATCATCTTTGAACTTTACTAAGAGATTCCTCGAAATCCCGTAGTAGGACCTTATCTGTAATATATATATTAGATAAGAAAACTAACAAAATTTTGGACAACGAAGATAATATTTTGTGTAAGCTACTCTATATCCCATTTCCTATGCATTTTTGCTACTTGGGAAAGTAAAATAATTTTATCCTTTAACTATGATTTTGAACATTTTTTTTTCATGAAAGTTTAAATCACGAAAAAATCAGACCTGCCATTCTTTTAGGAATTGGGTTGGGGGCAGGGTGTGTGGGTGGGTAGAGATTTTGTTAAGAAACTGATTTGTGAAACCCGCAACCCGCCCTGCACAAGATGTTCAAAATTTTGTTTTAACCCGCAACCCGCCTTGCACAAGATGTTCAAAATTTTGTTTCAACCCGCCCCACCCCATACCTTCCCCACAAAAGGACAAGCCCACCCCGCCCCATTGCCATCCCTACATGTATCTGCTCTACATTTGCATAGTAGTCATTGAATTGGTCATACAAATAAACACTACACAAGTTACACCAGAAAATAGCAACAAAGTAAACTAAAAATGTTCATGATATGTACCTAGTTAAATATGTAGCTATAGTTAATGAGCATTAAGATCTCAAAATTTTCCATACCAGTCTTTGAGTTTCTTCTGGCCTTGGAGTGAAATTTTCTTTTCCATTAATCAAGTCCGTGTATAGAGGAGTCAGTTGCTCAACCAGTGGAAAAACTTGCTTCATAATTGAGGGGCTAAGGTTCTCTATTTGCTTCATAGTCATCTCCGCCTGTAGATATAGAACATATGAGTGGGAGTAAAAGATGGTATCCTCTTAGTCAGTTCCATGTGTGAAATTTTATGAAAAAGTGACTTACGAGACTACAACAGTGACATAATGTTTGAACCTAGAAAACATTTAATACCTACCAACTATTACAACATCCCACAAAAAGTGAAGGTCAACCAAAGGCACAAAAGAATGAGCAAAACCTTCAAGTAAGTGAAATCAGTTCAAAAGAAAATACTTCAAATAAAAGATGAATAGGACACTGTGAAGAGTTCAAAGAGGAGGATACTCTTGATCAATTAGCATTTTTTCAAGAGACAGTTGAGTAAACATTACGAGTTAGATTAGAAATTCTAGTAACAAAGTCTATTATTGTTTGTGTTTGAGCAATTACACATGACACAATTATGTAGAGGCAATTTTACTAGTCTTGGCATCCATCCATCTGATGACTCAAAAATGGTCTCGATCCAACCCGTTCATCCAGGAAAAAACATCTATAATGTCACATGTGAAAGTCATCTAACAAGAACATTGAACAGAAGCTCGGTAGTTGGTGAATTAAGCTACTTACCCCAAGACGAATGGTTGGTGATGATGCGATCTGTGATAAAACTGGTCCAAAGTTTTGCATCATTGGAACAAGAACAGACGAGAACAACGGCACTGCAAGGCTGGCATCCTGGGAAACAAAGTAATAGGAATCTTGTTAACAGTTCCAATTATTATATGCTAAGATGGTGATAGATTACCCGGGCCGCAGGGCTTCAGCACACATATATTATTGTGCACATTAAAATGTCCAGAAACTCAAACTCTTAGTGGTCTAACAGGAGCAGACCTAAAACTTGTACACATATTACTGTTTTTTACTTGCATGAACATCTACAGGATGACTATAAAAGCAGTAATTTGGATTCTTTTTATAAGGTAAACAATTTTATTAATGATGGGGAGATCCTCGTATAACAAGCCGTATATAAAAAAAACAGAACCTATACCAAAATATGGCTCTCCACAAATGAAACCCAATAAAAGCAGAAACTTTGATTCAACCAATTTGTAATATTTTCATAGCTAGGTCCATCAAAATTTTCTATTTTCCTTTTCCTACAAGTTTTAGAATTTAAATGGGGAACACGCTCACTCAATGAGGATTCATATAGATGACCCCAACTTATTTGGGACTAAGGCATAGATGTTGTTGTATAAGACTTGGACTTTAGAAGTTCAAACTAAGGACAAGTTTCCACCATTCAAACACGAGAGAGTGCAAAATATTTCCCCTTTATATGATAAGCTGCCTAAAAGCAAATTACACATAAACTTCCAACTCTGCCACTCAATGTAACTGAAGCATAACGAACTCTAAAGAAGCCTCATTTAGCTCAGGCCAGATGAAACTAGAATTGTAACAGGGTTGAGGATAAGTCACACATTTTAAGATGCTATACCTAGGTTTAGTCATAAAGCTTAGAAGTTAATATAAAAGGTGTCACGGAAGAAATTAATTCAGACTGGTACAGATTGTTCCTGCAATTCTGGAAAGACATACAATGATCCCATATCACCCATGAACATGCAGCAACTTGACCACCCTGAGCTTATGAAGCTGAATCTAATTTGATACAGTTGCTTGCAGCCCCTACCCTGTCCCACCAACCAAAAAAAGTAACGAAAAAATAAAAAAAGACAGACAAATGAAAGCAAAATATGGGAAATAAAGCCTGTATGCGTCAGTTCCATTTGTGTCTGTCTTCGCATCCCTAAAACTGATTTTAAAGTTGTACGAGTTCAGGATAAAGCTGAAAATAAATCCATCAAGTACCTTGTTGTTGAAAGCCATCAATACATTCCCATTTCTTTTCACAGCATATCTAGCTCCTGATCATCAAGCATCAAACGTTGTGGACCAAGTTGACCAAATTTACCTCTATGTAAAAAATATTACCGAGATACAGTATCTTACCAATCAAAAGGTGAATTACAGATCCTAAAGAGTGCCCAATGCCAAATACAGGAAGGTCTTGTACCTATGTCACCAATGGACATTCATAAGAAACAAAGCATGATAAAACAGTCTCATCTTAGGCAAAAGCTGAAACTCACTCTTTCTTGGAGAAATCTAAGGCACCTATCAAACTTAAACTGCACTTCATCTGCAATGTAGAAATGGTCAAATCCACTAGCATAAGGTGTAGCAATCACCAAGACATCCCTGTCTCAGAATGTAATAAAAGTAAGTTGTTGCAACACCAACATATCCCTGTCTCACAATGTTAATAAGACTAAGCACTAATTTACCCCACTTAACAGATGAGACAAGAACAGGACAAGGATTATAGCTACCATCATCAGGTATATTAGCATACTAGTTTATAAAATAATACTGCTGGAATGGGTATCAGGTAATCTAATACAACTAATAGCATAAGAATCTTAGCTTCTTAAAGTCCGATAAAACAGTTGGAAATCCCTTTACCAAACTACTTAAGTAAAACATGACCATTTAACTTACAATAGGGGCTGACATGGGCTATAAAATGACACTGCTGGAATGGACATCAGGTAGGCTAATACAGCCAATAGCATAAATATCTTTGCTTCTTAAGTATGATTAAACATTTTGCACAAGTCTGATTAAACAGTTGGAGATCTCTTAAACCAACTACTGAAGTAAAACATGCCTTCAGTTGGTAAAGCACCGGATAAAGTTCGGTACACTTCTACGAGAAAGTGAATGATTGTTACTGAATCATCTAACAAGATACTATTTAAAAATAGGATCACTTCTCTTGCTTACTGACAATTTGAGAGGTCAACCTTCAAGCTTTAAATACAGCGAAAGAGAGAATGGAAGAAATTTATAGTACCGTCACCCCATTGGTGTAGTAATTAGTTAAAGTCTTCTACTTTTCTTATCCTGCTTATCAATAATGCGGAAAAGAGAGAAAAACTAACTATAATTCAGAATGATTTTAAGGTGTGTATACATCACAAATATAATAAAGAAGAGATGCTGCTTTCAAATAATAAGCACATAATTAACATAGATAGAATAAGATGGACTCTAGCATCAAGATCAAACAACTCACTTCTGTCTGAGCCGCTCAAGGAACAGGCGGTAAGAAAGCTGCGGAGCAGCCCCAACAAAAACGCCTCCAACAAAATGTACGACTAACTTCGGCTTTGAGGTTTTTGGTTGCAATACCCATGCTCCCTGTAATAGCACAGTGAGTTTATTTCATTTATAATTCATCAAAGTATTCCAACATGTATATAGGACATGGATATGTGGGCCACCGTCCTTGTTCTCCTTCATAAGCGACCTCCTGTCTTATTTACTGTCATGTCACAGTTGAGATTGTATCATATAAACGTCCATTCCAGACACACATTATAATGACATAACAAACATCGATCCAACATTATGCTTACGAAGCAAGTTGCATAATGACCGATTCCTTCAAACTTAACAGTAATTTTGTGCCCTCTCAAACTAGATTCTTCTTTTTTGTCTTTAAGCTTATTTGGAAGACAGAGAAGTTGTTTAAAGGTTACAACCCAAAAATGGTTTAAGTAACGCAAAATTGGGGTAAGAGATAAAGGAAGCAAGTTGCATATCAATACACACTTGTAAATTTA
Source organism: Solanum stenotomum (assembly GCF_019186545.1). Taxonomy (NCBI): domain Eukaryota; kingdom Viridiplantae; phylum Streptophyta; class Magnoliopsida; order Solanales; family Solanaceae; genus Solanum; species Solanum stenotomum. The sequence goes on from NC_064282.1 coordinate 100,637,134, forward strand.
CACAAAAGGAAAGAAGTTTCTTGATTCAATTCTTCTAAAACTAAAGCATATTTTTAGGGAATTCCTTTAGTAACCTCGATTTCATCCCAGTCCTGTGAGCTTCCCCAATCTTGAGATTGCTTCACTGTCTCTGTAAGTAATCTGTGAATAAACATGATCAGTAGTTACTTTTTAGGTTTGATGAGCGAAAAAAGACACTGTTTAACTGACAACGCTAAGTCAAGAATCACCAATCATCTGATTAGAACTCCAAATTCACAATCATATATGGCCGTGATTAATTGCATTATGGATAGATTAGGTTAGACAAACACAACAATTCATACCAATGAATTTTCATCTTCTGATTAGCTAAAAAAGTAAGTTCAACAGTTTCCCACATTCATCACCAAGATTCCAATTATATACATATCCAAGTGCATGCGTCCATCAGTTTGTGCGTACACATACAAAATATAGTTGCTAACAACAGTTTACATAATTGTAGCACTGCTTTCAATTTATTTTTCTTGCTGTAGGGCCATCATTGGAAGTGTTAAAGGTATTTTTTATTTTATTTTATGGAACAAACAGATAATAGCACACACAACTGATCCATAAAAAGGGTTAAGAGCCTTGATAGTAAGTCAACGTGTATAAGACATAAGGTTCATTAAGAGTGAGATTATATTCAAAGTGTCACCTTTCCTTGAACTGCCAACTTTGGCATGTCCGATTCCTTTTTTTGTCTTCTTTCTTGTTCTGATCTTACCTCTTAACAGTTATTCTTGCTTCAAAAGACAATTTATGGGGGCTGTCCTGGGTTTTGTGCCAATGCTTTTAGTCCTACTGCGCAACTACCTTAGGCACAAGGAGGAACCTATGGCTAATCTATAAGCTGTCGAGTTCACTTTGCACAGCTCAATTATAATGTATTTGTGCTGATTATTAGGGACAGAGAGATGGAAGAGGAAGAATATGTCGCAAACTATATTTATCAACATTCTTTTCCAATTTGAAGTTTATCGTCGTTATATGATTCATTTTTTTATTATCGTTATATGAATCATATTAGGGACAGAGAGATGGAAGAGGAAGAATATGCCACAAACTATATTTATCGACATTCTTTTTTATCCAACTTGAAGCTTGTCATCATTATATGATTCATTTTTTTAAAAGAAAAAAGAAAAAAGAGCAGCAGTCTTTTGGTATAGCGACTCATTCCATTTAACTACAAATATTGCCTCTGTTCCACCTTCTATCACCACAATTTTTTTAAATACTTTTAATTGTTAACTTTTAGTCAACTACTCTTTCAGTTGTTTCTAATTATGTAGATCTTATGAACTCAAGGGCCTAGTGGTCAATGAAGTGGACGAGAGCCATGAAGTTGAGTTCAAATATCTACGAAGACAAAAACACTAGGTGACTTCTTCCCACATGTCCTAGCCTTGGTGGATACATTTACCTGATAAGTGTTGTTGGTGGGAGGTGACAAGTATCTGATCAAAATAATCAAGATAATGTTTAGATCTTATTTCAAAAAAATTGAATATTTTAAGTCAAATTCACACCGAAAATTAGGTAATTTCAGAATTCAGATCTCTGAATCATGCCACATAAAGTGGAACAGAGGGAGTACTTTGCATGTTAATCTTTTTTTTTATAACGCACTTGACTAATTCCACGAAATACTTCATACTTGCTACCTCCCACCAATAATATATGCAACTCTGTCGACTAAGACTAGAACAAATGAAAAGATATCACCTATTGCTTTTTGTCTTGCAGGGAATTGAACATGTTAATTTTGCTCGATAGAAGACAAGTTACACCAAGCAGTCAAAAAGAAAAGGCATCACATTCAATCAAACCACTTAATTTCACAAAGTCGGAATAATCTAAAGTTCCGCAAAAATTACTACAAATATTGAATAGTAAGTAATCGAGCGATTAGGGCAACAGACCTCTCAATATCTCTATATAGCTGGATTCCAGTACTTGTTTCTGGCTGATTGTTGCTGCTGCTGCTGCCGGTATCTTTCAAGTTGCATCTGATTCTGCTGAACTTCCGGTTTCCGGGATAGAAGCGGATGCTGCTCCGATTGTAGTATTTAGTGGAATCGGAGTAGAAGGAAATCACCGGCGAACATCGCCAATTCGCCTTGGGAGCAGTGACGCAGTTCATTGCAACTTCGCAAATTAGAAGAAATGATAAATACGTACGCCACTATATATATATGTGATATGTATTGTAACAACATGTAACTGTTACCCGACGTGTTTCCGGGTCGGGTATGGATTCGGGTCGGAACACATCTCCGTGCATTTTTGATTGAAGTTCAGACAAAAATAGTTGAAACTTCAGTCAATTTTGCGTGATTTTCAGTCATATGTGAGCTTCGAAATAGTAGTTAAGCCGAAATTCAAGCAAAACATAATACAACTGAAGTGACCTTCAACTTATGTATCTGAATTTCAATCATATAAAACTTCAGACATTGATTTGAGTTCGTCAAGATTAACTTCATCACTAAATAACAATAAAAAGTTTCATTTGTGTAACAATCTATTTTTTTCCCCTCATTTTGACTTCATAATAATTTATCATACTTTTTACGTAATTTTCAAATATATAGCAGAACAAAAGTAAAATGAATTTCCAGAAATAGAGCACACACGTCGACAAATAGATATCTGCTTCTAGCCGCTTCTATATAGTAGTAAAGTAAAGCAACCAACATGGGTTATGGTGCACTGGTGGGAGTGTTTCACCCTTAACCAGAGGTCTCGAGTTTGAGCCCTGGGTATGGAGAAAACCCTGTTGGGAGCGCCACCCCCAAATGGGCCCTGCAGAGCGCAATCCGAATTTAGTCGGAGCTCCAATGTGGGCTCCGAACACTGGGTGGGAAACCAAAAAAAAAAAAAAAGTAAAGTTAAGTAATAATACTCATCGTACTAAAAATTATTACAATCTGTCAAAAGAAGCATGAAATTTTTTGTTACACGCATATTGTGATACTAATAATACAAGTTAAATAAATTATCGTGCCATAGCTCGATACGATTTGCATCAATCAGTTCCCTCATCGGTCTTCGAGTTTCAGGTAAAACATATTGTACTATCCACCGACTTACAGGCCAAACGGGATGCTCGGTGGTTAGCACGATGAAATCTTCGTTAGCACCACGTTTAGAGTCGTCGTCTACAGCCCCGTTTGTCATTTCTCTATCTCCTCCTGGACATGACCATCTGCAGTAAGAGATGAAGTTGGATAAAACATTGATGATAAGTCACAAATATAACCAAACCACATGCCTGGAATAAAAACTAAACTCTAACCGGGAAGTTCAATAGCCAAGTTCGCCTGCTGATCTGCATCACAGTTTGATTCCTATGAAGACGAGAGTTGGAAAACTTTTACATCTCCGAAAATCAGCAAGGTAAGAACTAGGTAAAGGGCTCTAACTAATTCAATTTTGGTGCTATTACAGACCAGAGGCACCGTATGGACATGATTTGAAATCATGATTCTAAATCGCATGTCCAAATACTAATTTGGAATCATGATTCCAAATAGCATGTCCAAACACCTACTAAGTCTGATTAATAAAGTGAGACAAGCATATGAATCAAGAGTGTAGGTGTAGAGGAGATTTATTAAATTACCCGAAGAACATGAATGATGCGGAAAGAAAAAAACCTATCCTTTAGTTGTTTTGCCTGCTGAAATAGCGTAGAGATGTTTTGATTTTTAACTTTCCATAGACCCTGGATCTGTTTGGAAGGATACACTTAATGAATCAAAATCAATCAGATAAAGAAAATAAGAAAATAAGAAAACAACATAAAATAAGCTCAATCAACTTGACATGAGACCAATTTCTTTGGAACAGGTAAGTAATGTCATGAGACCAACTTTAGAAGCTGTGATAAAGCATCTTGGAGTTATAACTAAGCTCGTCAAAGACACTACTGAGTCCATTGAACGACCAAATGTATGCTGATTATATTTCCAACCAAGCAAATCTTCTGGCACGGACAAGAACTATTTGCTGCCCTCTATCTTTTCCTTCTCTATCTTTACCCAAGAGAAGGAAAAGATAGGGACTCTTTGACGAGCTTAGTTATATAATTTACCCATTATTAAACTTACCGAACTTACACTCTCTTTCAGCCGAGAAACTTTAGTTGGATTGCAAATTAATTGTTACTCCTCAGAAAATCAAGAAAAATTGTTCACTTCATTTTTGGTGTAAAGAAGAATTCCGGATGATTTGGATCTACTGTTAGACACAATAGATTCCTTGAAAGAATTGAGGATATACTTTGCTCTTGTGGTATGTAAATATATCTATGGGCACAGCCGTTGTGGATTAAAGATAATAAGATTGTTACCTTTTAAAACAAATTTAATTTTTAGTTTGTTACTACCTTATCCTAGAAAGGTCATGTACATCACAAAAAAGTTTTATCCTATAAAACAAAGAAACTACGTCGAAGGGACTTGAGAAATGGGTTCACAACTTGAAAAGATTGTCAGACCTCCTTGACCTTAAAAAAATATGCAAATAACGATCCTATTCATCTAGCTGAAGTTGAAAAGAACAAGTAAAACTTTGCTAGAAGTACACAACTCCAGGTACAACTTTGATTGTGCAGAGACATAAAGGAGAAGTGTGATATCAAGAAATTAAAAAAAAAATAGAAGAACAAACAAATAATATGGGAAACGAACCTGCATACAAACAAGTTTGGAGTCACCCTGAGCACGAATACTTGTAAACCCTTTGCTATGTGCATATTTCAAACCCAAGATAAAACCTCGATATTCAGCAACACTGGTTGTTGCTATTCCTAAACCTTCACGCAGCCTACAGATCTATTAATCACAAAGTTGTCATATAAGTGCAGCAAAGAACAAGGAAAAGGAAATACAAACCCAAAATAGTAATTATTACCAAACTTCCATCGTCAGCTCGTACTACAGCTCCTGCACCAGCTTGTCCTGGGTTTCCTTTTGAAGTACCATCAAATTCAAGAGTACAAGACCGCTGCTGAGGATAACCACGATCAGCTTCCTTCATTCCAACAGCATAAACCTTTAAGAGAATTTAAAAGAACTCAACCTGATAGTTGCCGTAAGATTCGCTAAATTAAGATTGATTAGCTTCGCCGACTTCCCATTAAGTATAAAGACAATTTACTTTTTAATCATATATACTGAAATCATTTATGTTTTTTTCATAAGAAGCCATCGTTTTAACAGCCACTCACACTGGATGATAGAGCTTGCTGGTCACCCTTAGGAGGTTCTAACTTGATATGCTTTCTTAGGGAATCATTTGAAGTAACAGCTGATCCAACAGCATCCTGCAAATAAACATGCCAATGAACAAGATATATTCCAAAGTGTGGCAAGCCAAATAGATTGTATAGGTGTGAACACAAGAAACTAGTATAGCATTTTGTAACTAGTACTTTTTTCGTAAGTGTAAGTATTCAGTACTACTTTGAGCCCAAATTTACATTATATACCTCTCCAAGAGCCAGGTAGAAGAATGCAGTACAGCAACAAAATATTGCAAAGAATATGGTTTGACAATCGCAACTTTACATATTTTGTGCACAAAAAGATGTCAGAACTCATCAAATTGTAACACTTAATTAACCTAAATATGTCTTCGATCAACCAATAGGTGGTATTAGTTCCCCTTTAATGCTCAATGCAAACTTTGCAGAAAACAGGAAGTCTTTCGTCAGAGCTAAGGCAAGCACAGTAATTACTCAGCTAATTATCCAGACCTCAGCTCGATCAAAGAGAAGATAAAGGTTATCCATCTGGCTCATTTAAACTACTCAGCACTCCCAAAAAGTCATCCCATGCAACGGTTCGGGAAAAAAGGTTTCCTATCTTGCTATTAAGCCTAGCCCGCAGTCGCAGAAGTTGAAGATTATAGCTCTTAATTATATTTATTACCAACATCAGAATAGTAATAGGGAACTTTTTATCCATATTTGAGAGTGCCATTGAAACTGTTAGTCAATTAGGGAAATTTCAGTCAGAAACATTTTTTTGTTTTTCCATTTCCACCATTCTTTCTGCTTTATCAAAAAAACACAGACGTGGTAAACTGGGATCATCCTGTCATCTAATGAAAATACTTGATACACAGGTCACATGTAATAAACTAGACGACAAATATATTGTTGTCAATTTTCGCTGAGAGAAAAAAATTCTAAACAGGAAGGATACTGATATCTATTGTTTGCTGTTCCTTCCACATTATAAATGTTTCTCATCACAATAACTTGCTGGAATCTTTTTTTTTTTTTTTTTGATGACAAGGGAAACCCGTAGCCGCTACCCTTTGGGTGCGTACAGGGTAAAACCCCCGCTCTTATGCAATATCTCGCAAACCACGTAGGAGAGGTAACCCGCACTAGGCAAGCCCGGTGCGACGAGCTCGACCCAGAAGGCAAACCTCTTGCTTTCGCTGGCAAGGGGTTTCAAACTTGAGACCTCCAACATGGAAGTCCCAAGCCCAAACCACTGGGCCACCCCGAAGGGTAACTTACTGGAATCTTCTTAATCAGAAGAACTATTGCAATCTGTAACAGGGAAAGACACCTTTTACTAGAAATAGTATTTTCAGATCTCTTGCTACATTTACTAGGATGTGGCTCCTTGAATAGATTCTCAGAACTATATAATCCTTTGTTATGAAGTTCAATCTTATAAAGTCCAATACCTTACATGAGTTTTTATTAAGAAATAGAAAAAAGCAAAGATAACAACAGCTGCAAGAACTTGCTGGCAAGCTACTTTTCTTATAAGCCACCCGGCATGACCTATTTTTATTTTATTGAAATACTACTTCTATTTTCAATATTTTGTAAGCAGCCAGCACCATAAGGTATCATTTAGAGCCAAAGAAAAGCACAAAACTACGGAAACATGTCAACAATCTACTCACTACTGTTCTTATACATGGCCCACTCTGACCTATTCTTAGTTTTAGTTTTATTTATACACAACTACAATAGCTGCGGAGACTTGTCAACAACAACTTCTGCTACTGCTATATCCAGATATTTCTAAAAACAGCTGTAGAAACCTATTAACAAGCTACTAGTATTCCGTTTAAACAGATTTAGCTCATTAACAGGTACCGTATTGGAGACTTTCAACCTCCTTACATAATCATTTCTTCAAAAAGGGCTACCCAGACATAATAGAAAAATACTGATATTTCGCTCACAATGGATAAGTATCCAGTCTTCAAATTCCAAGTAGATCTACTTTAGGAAAGGAAATTGCCTTCCAGCTGAATAAGTAGCTTTCTCATGTAAGTTGTAAGACCATTTACTATGGCATCTTAAGGAAAATTCAGTAAACAAACCCCTACTGTTATAATCATGCTTCTATATCCAGAGAGGTGCAAATTGAAGAATGTACTCACTTCGTAAGATAACCAATAACTGTAGGCACATTAGTTAGCTCTCTCTGTAGAACAAGAAATGAGATATACTTCAAAAGAAACTGCTGTAAACGCTGACCGACTTACACAATAACCTAATATAACCCTAACTTACCGCATATTCTGACCACATTGCTTCCTGAGACCTCTTCTTCGGCGTATGCTCAGACGCTCCACCTTTGGAAGAAGATTGATGCTGCAAAAATTTAGTGCTGATAAAATTGTATGACAATGACTGGTTCAAAAGATGAGACGTAAGCAACTTTCAGCAATTTTTACAAGTACTACTGATAACAGGAGTATTCACATCAATAAGTAGGAAACTTAATTTAGTACAAAATAAATAACTGGATCAGCTGCATTTAGAGATCATCTTTGATAATATTGATATGTAGAAGAACAGCTATGTGGTATCTGTCCCATGTATAATGTAATTTAAAGCACACTTTCTCCTTTTTATCATTTGTTCATATGGTAAGGGATCAGCACAAAATTTGTAATCTTTTCCTTAATTAGGGAACTGTGAGGACCGAGGTAATAAGTCTTCATCCCTTCTATATCATAAAGGCAGAAGTCGAGTTTTAAAGTTAAAAAATATTCTCCCAACGCAAACACCATGGCAGGACTCCGCGAATTCAGCTAATGACATCAAGAGCTCAACTTTAACTTTTTTCTTTACGCAACAAAATCAGATGGGGATATCATGGCTTTACTTCCAAAGATGAATTGTAATCAATACATCCGAATTCTATTATTTCACTTTTAGTTTTACCCCTAGTTTAGGATTCTTTCTTGGGTAGTGTGAACTGTCTATTAAGTGGAAGGGAGAGTTATTAGTACTTAAGTAGTGCTAGAAAGGAACCCACATGTTCAAATAGTCTTGCATCAAACTCACAACATGATCAATAAGTCAAAATTTATGTCAGAAGGACAAATTTTAACTCTATCCTTTGTTCCTTTTCTTATTTTTGGAAGTCCTGTGTGTCTCCTGGAAAAGAAAGCTGATGTGAACAAGGATTGCCTTCTTCCAAAAGTTCTGAGATGACATACTTCAATTATAAAAGACAAGACAATTTTTGCACACAATTTAGTACAATGTTTTACCTGAAAAGGGCATGGTACTAGTGCCCCAAAGAGACTTTCAGTCAGATCTGCAGCTCTGATAGAATAAAGTGCATTTTTAAGTCCACAAGATAGAAGATATTCCTCCGTGTCCTTTGGCATGGAGTAGCCTTTATACACACTAACCGGAGGATCACATATCTGTCAAAGCAAGGGGCAGGGGGAACCGATTAACGCACTGCAAGTTTGATATATTTCCCATTTCATGCACATTGCTATATAATCATTGCTGGACACAGATAACAGAACTGCCTTTACCACCCCTATTCTGTAAGAGGAATTCCTACACTACTATAACTTTATCATTGATTAAGAAAAACCAAGTTGAAGCTGTAATAAATATTATTCCTTTTGAAAAATAATTTTATTCATACAAGGAAAGCATCAAGGAAATGCTGACATCTGCAGATAAATTAGGCATCAGGTTCCTGTTGACCTATGTAAATGAAGCTGTAGCAAATAAACATGGTCTAACTTTTTTTATGAAGTTCTTGCAGTGCAACTACATCTGCATAAATTCACGAGGAAAAGACCAGATAAGATAAATGTGGTGTAGCATTCGCCTATATATATATATATATTGACTACAAGTTGACAAGTGAAGTTTATCCAGTGGAAAGAGCACTCCAGTGCCAACCAATGGATTGGGAGTTCAAGCCACCAAGGGGAAAAAGTGAAAAAAGTCACAGTTGACACCATATCAATACACAAACAACATACATATATCTAGCTTTGTATATATATACACATGTGTGTGTATATACACACATTATATAATATAAATGCAGATTAAAATTCCTCCAATAGTTACCGAGGATCCAACTTGAGTCTGGCAGTCACCCAAGTTTCTGTAGACTCCAACAATATCTCCTTTCTTAACAACAAAGAAACCATCTCTCTCTTCCTTCATTATTGGAATGGGATCAAACTTCCGTGAAAGAGAACTATCACCACTACACTTGTTAGATGCTAATTCTATCCAGAAACAAGTCAAAATCAACTTTCTAATTCAAGCATGTGCAAAAGCTCATCCTCCAAAATATCACCAGAATTCGACAAATTGAACTCTTCAAGGCAGATATGTAGTGCTTGTCAATATTGCAACAGAACATGCATGAAACAAGCTATTCATTACATGGGACTTCCCTCAGGCATGACGCATTCCTGTAAAACTAAAAAGTAAGAAAACACAAAAAACCTTTCTTTAATTTTTTAACTCAAATGAACCATGCATGCATGTATATACATAACTTCCCCAAATATTCTAACACGAAACATGTGTTAGTTGGATCAAGAAACATGAAGCTAAAAGTTAAGTTAGTTGTACGGAAAACACTTTTGACCAGGGAAATCATTTCCCCTTTTGAAGAAAACCATTTTCTGGTAACCAGACACTAGAAAAATCAATTATTATGGAAAATGACTTCCATCATACTGATACCAAACACAGCCAATAACAACTCCATATTCTGCTCTATTTTTAAACAATATACTCCCTCCATTTCAATTTGTTTATCTTACTTTCCCTTTTAGTCCATTTCAAAAAGAATGGCTCTTTCCTTTTTTAGCAACTCCTTAATTCTAACCTTCCACATGACATGTTCAAAATAACAAGATTAAAGGGCATTTTTGGTACATCTACATATCTTTAGCTTAAGACCATAAGATTCAAAAGTCTTCTATATTTTTTACACTCCGTATCAAAGTCAAAATCAGATAAAACAAATTAAAACGGAAAGAGTATTCCTTTTCTTCCCATTGTTGAGCATATCAACAACAACAAACCCACTGTAATCCCAGTATCCCACAAGTGAGTGTGGGGAGGGTAGGATATAGGCAAACTTTACCCCTACCTTTGTGGGGTAGAGATGTAGTTTCCCATAGACCTTCAATTCAAAAGAAATGTTATCAAAGCAAGAATGCAAAGAGGGCAGCCTAGTGCACTAAAGCTCGAGGGAAGGGCTGATCACAAGGATCTATTGTAAATTATTTACTTTGGAGCCACTTATTATGGAACAAAAAGCAAAACACCATAATTCCAGCTCGAAACTTGGACACTCAAGAGCGTTACACTGGATTCTTCTTCTTTTTTGACTCAAAAAATCCAAACTTTGAGTAAAAAGCTAAATTAATTTCTTAAACTCCGTGTCAAGTCAATATCAGACAAACCAATTGAAACGGAGGGAGTATTCTTTCTCTCTCCATTGTTGAGCAGCATAACAACAACAACAAACGTCATGTAATCCCACAAGTGAGACTGAGGAGGGTAGGATGTAGACAAACTTTACCACTGTCTTAGTATTTGTGAGGCAGAGATGCTGTTTCTCATAGACCCTCGATTCAAAAGAAACATTACCAAAGCAAGAATGCAAAAAGGGCAGCCCCATACACTAAACTCCGAAGAAGGCCAGTCACAGTTACTAAATTATTTACTTTGGAGCCACTTATTATGGAACTAAAAAGTAAAATACCTAAATTCCAGCTCAAGACTAACATACTCAGCAATGTTACACTGGATTCTTCTTCCCTTTTGCTTCAAAAATCCAACCTTTCGAGTAAAAATAGCTAAATTAATTCCTCCTACTGTGTTCCCAGACAAATCATGAATCTCCGCTGCATAAAGAGATGATAAAATCAAAGAATAGAAGCTTCAATAACATTAAAATGCAGAAAAATCAAAATGCTACCCCAATATTAGAACCCTAATTTTGAAAAAAAAAACCAAAAAATGGGTAATTTAATTCAAAATTGTTGTGTTTAGCTAATATATATATATATATACAGAAATGAAAATGACATACATTCAATTAGTTGATGAAATTGCGCCAAATCTTGAACCGCAAAATGAAGAACAAAGTGCGAAGAGCGTTTGTAGAAAAAAGAGGATTTTTTATGGGGTGAAGTGCAGAAATAGCCACTTTTTAGGATGTATTTAAGGCATAGCCAAAGTTACAATTTTAGCTGCTTTAAATGAACTTTTCACACGTCTCAGACTAAGACTGAAGTTCATACATACATATCTAAAGTTTGAATTGTTATAGTTTGAAAGCAAGCAAAGTTCGTATTTTTTATATGAAGCTTAGTGAGATAATGTCGAAGTTTTGATATTTTTATCTGAAATTTAATTAATATCAAATTGATCTGATAATTTAAAATATTTTAAATTTTTATCTAAAATTTGACATGACAATTATTAAAGTACATGAATACAAATAAAATAATTAGGAAGAAGAGGAGATGTGTTACAATTCCGACTTATTAGAAAACAATATAGTCTTAAGTGGTGTGATGTGCTACAATTCCGACTAACATTGTTGCATGATCATCAACTAATAGAACTATTTAGCTAGTCCTTCTGACTCTTCAATTCATGTCAAAGTACTTGATCGAATTTTTGTGGTAAAAAAGTAGAACTAATGATCCATCCCACTTGTGACGAGATTAGAGGTTGAGTACTAACATAGTCAAAAAATTCACGAAAGGAATTCAACTTTTTTAAAAAAAAAAAAAGAAATCATAGTATGACTCTTGAATATACAATATAATTTTTCGATGAGTTCCTAGTTCCTTCTTTGAGCTGCAATTTATTGTAACTCACTTGTTTAACAACCTGATATTCAGAATCTTTAAATCAAACAATAATGCACAACTTTAACATCATGGTGTTAAAATGTGACCAACTAATGGTGTTACAATGACATGAATGAGTTACAAATTTGAGACTCCATTTCAAGAAAATCATAATACATAAAACAAATCTCTAGATTCTACATTTCTTCAAAATCTAAATCTTCTATTCAATTCTTTCACATTATTCTATCCAAGTAATAAAAAAATCACACGGATGTAGTGAAATGGATGAGAAGAGATCTCTCAACTCTGAACCAGAAGTCTGATAGCGTGCGTTTCTCCTTTTATGGACCCTAAGTGACACAAATCCGAATTCCTTTCTTTGGCTCTCCAAGGGAAACAAAAAAAATTACTCAATGGACAAGAATCTGGAAAAATCAACATACATATAGTGACTAGTAAAAGTAAAAACTCTCTTCACTAAACTATCTTAGCTTGTCCATTTTCTTGATCATGACTTGCATCAAAATCTCATTCCATGTATCAATAGGCCCTGGCAAACACCAATGAACACAATCATTCTGAACGCGTTCTTGAATCCCATTAGCAAATGGAAAAGGATGCATATAAGGTCCAGGATGACCATCAGGTCTCAAATATGCCAACTTAGTCACATCCACTGCCTCAAACCTCACCACATTCTTCTCATCATGACCTTCCTTTTTGGCAATACTCACTTGTTTAATGGATGTTTCCCTCATCTCCGCGTCCATCCATTCAAGTTTCTCCTTCTCCTTAGCATCATAAGGCTTTGTCTTAGAACATGCCCCATATTTATCCCATTCACCTTCAAAATGTGCTGGTGAAAATGTTGTCACAATCACATCAAGTTTGTCTTTGCCACCACCCCTTCTATCAAGAATTGTCTTAAAAGTTGTCTCAAATGCCTTACCATAAACATCATAAAATCCAACCTCAGTGTAATTCAAACCAGGACAAGAATGACAACCTAGTACTTTGTCACCATAAAAATAAACTGCTGAAAGCAAATACCAATGTCCAATTGAAAACACAACCAAATCCATTTGTCCTAAATCTTTAGCCCATTTCTCATCAACAGAGTCCAAGTACAAAGTATTATAATATGTCTTGTCAGATTTTTCAACCCCTTTAACTAAAAAAGGTGACCAATATATTGATATATTAACATTATGTGAAGGAAAATGCCATTTCCTAAACTTATTTTCCTCACCATGACTAAAAACTAAGTCATGAGGACTAAAAGTGGATAACATACAAAGTAATGATTCCAATTGATTTCTAGCTAGTGAATCACCAACAAATGCTAAATTCTTGTTTTTGAAGAGTTGAAGAAATTTTTTTGGATCAAATCTTGGAAGTTGACAATTATTTGGCTTCCATCTCCAATAAAGATAGTCATTATCAAGTCTACCATGTGTTATACAATTTTGGCCCTCTTTGATAGTGTTACATTTTGTGTATAAAGGGCCTAATTTGTCTTGAATCCAATTGCCATCGCTATAGTCACATGAAATTTCTACACTAGCATTTCCTATTTCTGCACAAAAAGAATGAGGTTTTGATGATTATCAATAAAAGTGCATGCAAATATGGGAAATCATATATATAGTATCGAAATCAGAAATTCATACCATACGCGATTCAAAAAAATAATAGGAGTGTCAAACCTACGATTTAAACTTATGACCTAAAGCAATTTTGAACTCCCTTTATGTCAAGAGGATTAAATATAGTTCATATATAAACAAAAAATATTTTTACCTTATTTATACAGTATAATTTTTCGATGATAATTGAACCTTTTTGACTCCTTTTAGCTCTAACACGGCATATACAACAATAACTATGCCTCAATTCCAAATAAGTTGAGATCGACTATATGAATAATCCTCATTGATCATGTTACTCTATTTGAACTTATCTCAAACTGATATTATAATATACAAATAAAAGTACTAATAGTTCTCTATATTTTCTACACGTATAAATCTTTGAAAGGGTAAAAGCTTAGGATCTCAAATTCATCCTCTATATTTTTCACACGTATAAATCTTTAAAAGTCTAAATGACTCATACAAAGCATATGATCTATCGTAAAAATGCTAACACGATTATTAAAACATAATTTCAACTAATAGATATCACATGTATAAATCTGAAAAACATAAATAAGTAAAAAAATACCCTTACCTTTTGATGGAGTTGAAGATGATGTGGTGATGACTAGTGATTGTTTAGATTGAGAAAGTGAGTGAGGAAAAGGAAAGGCAATTAAGTGATAAAAAGTTACTATAGGAAGAAGAGCAAACAAAGCCCAAAGCAATAACTTCCTCAAGGGAATTGAATGAGGTTGGTCTTTCAATGGATTTATTGTATCCATTTCTCATTCCAAACCTTTTTTTTTCCTTTTCCCTCAAAAAACTTTTACATAATAAAGGATTTTTTTTTTGGTTTTAGTAGTTTTCTCCATTCTTTTTTTGTTAGTATTTTTTTATTGTTTTTTGTCAAGGGGGTGATGGTGGTAGTAGTTGAAAAATGGAGAATTTTGTGGGAGGATTAAGTCAAAGCAATGCATAGGATCCCATTTTATTTGGTTGGCCAACCAATCTTTTGTTTCATTACACACTTCATTTTCTTTTGTGGTGGGATAATATTTAATTTTTTTAATTTCAATATTAATTTTTTATGTAAAGTTTAGTCAGTATGATTTGTATAATAATCAAACTTTTGTCATTATGTTCTTATTTTTATTTTTTTTTCTTTTTGAACTGCTTTGATATGCGTAATTTAAGCTAAGAATTGTTTAAAACAGTCTGTCTATCACTATGAGAGATAGGAAGATCTACTTATAGTCTACCTTCTTCAAATTCCTACTTTGGAATTACATTGAATATGTTATTGTTGTTGTTATGTATTAGTGAAGACTATAAAGGAATATGGTTTGAACGGTTAGACGGGCGATTTTTTTTTAGCATGAACAGAAATATTAAGATCTCTTAAAAAAATAAATAGTTGAATATCCGAACTTACTAACCTAATTAATTTAAATTCTCATGACATAAGATTCTTTACTCGCTCTCTTATCACAACTCGAATCCGATTAAAAAATAAACACTTTAAATCGTATTATTCCTTTGCACCTTTTTAAATAATAAAGATCACTTTCCTCCAAAAGTTTTTTTTGTTGTTGGTATAATTATGAATTATCCAATTTAAGTTGAAATTGTTGTCTCCCTTACATTTGTCATACAACAAGAAATTAATTTCATAGCCTCACATAATTAGTAATATCAACAAGAAACATTTTGCTTAAAACTTACCTTAAAACTCAACAAAAGAAAGCTAAAATTAAGCAAAGCCAGTAATCTTCCCACAAATCTTTTTTTAGTTTTGTGAATTTCATAATATTCCAACTAATCTTCTTTTTCCCCAAAAAAGTTTTTACCATATTGGTAATAATTAATTTATCGAGACGTTAAATCTGGAGGAACCAAATAATCTTTTATGAAGGTGACAAATTTAGATGAAGAAACCATTTTACACGGATCAAATCATAAACAAGATTTTATTGCATTTACCCGTGAGTTCTCTCGTTCGATTTCGATCCGTTTGTAAATCATGGCGTTCTCTAATCAACGATCCAATTTTCATCGACACACATTTGAAGAAAATGGAATTCGTTAGCAACCATTTGCGCCTTTTCCAAATTGTGTACCAATTATATCCTAATGAGGGGCTTCGATCGTGGTGTTACGCGGGCGGCCCGTGTGATGAGCTAATTCACCCGGGCTTCCCCGTAACAAACACGAAACAATGTACCTATGAATTATTGGGTTCGTGTAACGGATTAATTTGTTATATCACTAAGTTCTTACACGGTAAAGAAGAAATCAATTTATGGAATCCGTCAATGAGGAAAAATAGGGTGTTGCCCCATTCTAAGTTCTCTCCGGAACGTCAGAGGCACGCCCCTAATTACGGGTTCGGTTTCGATGGTCATGGTGATCACAAATTGATAAAAATTACTTACATCGACGATAGATTAAAAAACGAAAAGAAACAATGGTCAGAAGTTGAGGTGTACAGTTTAAAACTCGATTCCTGGAAAAAAATCGGGGATTGTTTTCCTTCACAGTACTATTACGTCCGGGGGGACACGGTTTTCTTCAACGGGTGCATCCATTGGCTTACGCAGCGCGAATACGGAAAAATTAGACCGAGGAGATTGCCGATCGTTTCGTTCAACGTGGCGAACGAGGTGTTTCAGGAATATTGGCTCCCGAACCCTACAGAGCGGGAAGCGAATTGTATAAGCTCGTTGCATGGATCGTTATCGGTTTGTGCAAAATCAACTTCATCGGTTGATAATAGTGTATTGAATATCGAGGTATGGTTAATGAAAGAATATGGAATAGAAGAAACGTGGACGAAGTTATACGTGACAAGGATGGATGAAGAGTTGTCCGGGCCAATAATACCATTGAGAGTGTTGGATTATGATGCTGAGGCAATTGTGTATATAAATAAAAATGTATTTTTGTATGATCATGAAAATGAAGAATTTGAGGATTTTGGGATTTGGGCAAATGGAATTGGAGTTCCATATGTGACATCTTATATGGAGAGTTTAGTTTGGGTTGAACCAATTATAGTTGAATCAACTACTCCAATTGGACAAAATGTGGCTACAATTGCAAATATTGAAATTGAGTCAAATACAAAGCTAGTGAATACAACTAGCAAAAAGGATACTAAGCAAGATGGTAATTGTGTAATCCTATGATACAATTTCCTTATTATGTTGTCTTTTTTATTTTATTTTTAGGATTAATCTTATTGTAATTGTATGTATAGTGTAATTTAATGTTGAAATATAATTAATTTATCTATTTAAGTGGTTTTCGCTCTTCCTGATTGATATTTATACTTTTCCTTTTTTACGTGATTGAAAAGTTTTTTTCGATAAAAATTTATTTGCACCAGATGTTTTCATGGCATCAATATAGTTTACTATGATTTTAGGTAATAAATGAGGTGAAAATGCATATTGTTGATGAATGATGACTATAGTTTCAGACTTCAGCCAACAACAATAATTGACACATATATTTGGACAAAAATACATATTGTAAGTTGTAAGGTATAATTGAATAATGAAAACTTGAATAAAATATGTAGTAATTCTAAATTTTTATTGTAGGGAAAACATCTCATTTGGGAAAGGGGTGACTAATGATGCTTTTTAGGGTGGACGTAGCATACAAGATGTATGTTTATCTGAACTCAATATTTTTAGCTGAAATATTGTATATATACGAATATTTCACTAAACAAGTTATACATATTAAAGATCTTGAACTCAATACATCAAACAGATTTTGATAAGATTTTGAATTCGAATCCATATAATTCAAATCTTGAATCTATCTCAAAATAGGTTTACATTATATTATTAAAAACAAACAATCACCAAGCCCAGAAAGGGCGCCATTTAGGTGGTTGATCATTGACCTTTTTTCCTCCCCACCTTTGCGCCTCTGTAGAACTATGAAAATAACAATGACAACAACAACAAAGTAAGAAAAAGAAAAGGTAAATGGTAATGCATATAAATGTTAGAAAGAAAATGAGAGTCCAAAGTCATCCTAAATATTCTCAAATAATGCATTTTAAAGGAATTATAATGCTACCACAATTTAGTCCATCTAAAATCTAAACTTATACCATAATGAACTTTTTAGTCACCTGTTATTTGATATTTGTTTTGAATTTTTCGTTGCATATGGTTCACTAAAGAACTGTAACGACTTTCCTACTTGAATTTTTTTCAATTGAATCTGTTTTGACTATGATTTCAAATCATGATTTGTAATCAAGATGATTTGAAGTTGATATTTTATTTGATCATATAATTTAAATATTAGAAGTTATTTTTTCCCTCATAATCATGAAAGCCTTACAATTTGGGAAAAGTGAAAACTATTAAAACTTCCCAAATTCTTACAATCTTAATACCAAATGATCAAATTATAGTTCATAAACAAAGTATTAAAATATTCCATTAGATTAACAAATCACATACTTTCATGTCCCTTTTATTATAAAAGTAATTGCACTTAAATGTCATTACAGACTTTCAAATAGTATTTCATCCTAAATGAAATGGCTCAATTAATTACGTTGCACCATCTAATAGTTTAGAAGGGATGCAAGGTCAGGAAATTGAATGTAATTTTATAAAGATCTATTAACTAATAATTCAACAATAATAGTAATTAATTGTTCTTTAATATAGATCTTTAACATGATACGAACATTCTCTTTATGTCGACCAAGAATATGTGTATTTATAAAATAAATAAATAATTTACGAGTTTATATGATTATAACTTAAAAGTTTTAGATGGACTGTACCTCACTATAGCAAGTCTCCTCATCTCATGATTATAGAACCTGCCATAACACAAATTGCACCAACAAAATAAGATTTTACCGGACTTTTTTTGGTGTTTTTATAATTTATATTAATAAAAGAAATAAAATCACAAGTTTTATAAAATCTAATAGAGTTTGTGTTAAAAATACTTAATACTAATAAACTTAGAGGACTAAAACTTCTTTTAAAGAGCAATTTTGAAACTATACTCCCTACAACATAAGGTCACTTTTATCATTATTTTACCAATAGAACAAATAATAATTACATTAAAAATCAAATTAACGTATAATATTAATAATAATAACAATATATTTAATATAATTTTATAAGTGAAATCTGAGGAGGGTATGTGTATGTTGTCTTACTCTCTATATTGAGAAGGTAGAGATATATTTTCGATAAATCATCGACTCAAAGTATAAAAGTATATCAAGAATCAGATATGTTAAGTAAATACCGTAGTGAAAAAATAGATAAACAATAGTCAAATATAAGACAATAAAATAAAAAAATAAGATATCAGGAAAGTAATAAAAAAAATTACTAATCTTTTTTTTAAATGTAGATTATATCCTCGATAAACTGTAAATATAACCAGTAAAATTCTCGATCTACAAAGCAAAATCAGAGAAATGAGGAAATGTACCAGCGTCCAGTTCTGTATGCAACATATCCTGCTGTAGTATACACCGGAGCCATAACAACTGCCATAACACCCGATCGAAAAAAATAGAATTTTTACATAAAAAATTTAAAATATAAAAAAGTAAATATTCAAATATTAAAAAAAAAATACATATATCAACATATAATAATATATATAATCAAAACTTACGAGTTCGTATTATATTTTTGATTAGATTGCTCCCAAAATCAGCCATCTTCAGAGAGAAAAATAAAATAAAACTAAGGAGAATGTTAGTGGAAGAGAGTCTAGTGTTTTAATGGAGTAATACTATTTATATTACAAAGTAGGAAAAGATTCCTTGGTATAATAACATATAGTAATATAGCAGGGTGAGACTACTTCATTCGTAATGAGAGGTCTCGGGTTGAAATTTTAGATATATAGAAAATTTTATTCGAAGCATCACCCTCAAATGAGCTCTGCAGTGTGCAATTCAAGAAATCAAAAAAAAAAAAATAGCAACCCAGAGTCAGATAGGATCAAGGGTTTATCAAAAAAAAAATCGGAGGAAAATTATAATATTTATTTTTATGATTAAAATTTATTTTTTATGTGTATATAATAAATATTTAACACTCGTTTGCCTTTTCATGTGTGTATATATTTTGAATTTATTTAACACTATTGAGTACTTGTATAATAAAATAACACCCCACGCGTTCCACTAATTTAGATTTGAAATGGATTTAAGATTTTCGCATGTATGATAATAATTGGGTTTATGATTTAAATTATAATTTATAATACTGAGTGAATTTCTAAAAATACATATAAATTTTGAACGGAAATTATTAAGTTTATGTGAATTCGTATATCACATGTTAGATCTACCTCTAAATTATAGATAGAACTAGTGTTTTGTTTACGAATTCAGCCAAATTCAATAGTTTTAATTTAGTCGAATTATGTATTTGTATTACTCTATCTGTTTCAGTTTGTTTGTACTACTTTTTAATTTTAATTTTCCACATGACATGTTTATTAAGATAATAAAATTTTAAAATATTTTTATATTGACATAAAATTTAATTTAAGACTATAAAATAAAATAAAAACTTAAAATTTTGTTGAATAAACAAATTTAAACATAGGGAATATAAAATATGTAAAGGTAATGGGAAAACAGGAAAGTTCAGATCAAATACTTTACAACTATTAATTAGATTTTTATATTGCCACATGCAAACCCATGTGAAGCACATCATTCTATACTATGGTGAATGTGTATTTTACTCTTGTAAAATATAAATAATTTAACATTAAATCCTGTCAATTATTCAGAATTGTAAAATTATATAATTTTACACATAAATAATAATTTTGAATAAGAACACTTATTTGAATTCATGATAATTAAGCTCTACTACAAATTCATTCAAACTTAAGGAACTTATTTAAATAGTATGATTATATTAAAAATTTATTAAGTATATTGTATCTACATTGATATTTAAGTAAAAAATCTTTCGAAATTAATTTTCTATTATCTTTATAAAATAAAAATAAGATATAAATACACTCTATCCTTTTTAATTTATCTCTAATTTCTTTTTTTTTAATTATTATTATATATTAAATTTAAAACTCAATTATTAACCCTTATAATTATCACATTTTAAAATTCAAAACTTAAAGACAAAGACAAGTTTCTTCCACAATTTTTTTGTTTGTTTATTTGATTGTTTATCATTGTTTGCGTATGAATTAAAGACATTAGTCAATGCCAAGAGGGTCTTCTATTTTATTTTATTTTTTGTTCCCATGTGATTTTTTATTTTTATATTATGGGTGTGTTTGGTATGAAGGAAGAAAATGTTTTTCAATTTTCTCATGTTTAGTTGGGTAAAATATTTTGGAAAATATTTTTCAAATCAACTCATTTTCCTCAAATTCAAAGAAAATGACTTCCCTTCAAAGCTTAAGGAAAATATTTTCCAAAACTTTCATCCAACTTCAAATTACAATTTTTTTGTTGAAAAAATTAAATTTATAACTTATTTTTAAAAAATATTTTTCAACTTCAATTTTTTTATTTTTTTTACCCACCCTCACCCTG
>NC_064282.1:100658528-100711186 GCF_019186545.1 Solanum stenotomum
CCCCCCCCCCCCCAAATAAAAAATAAAAAATTAATATTTGTTTTTAAAAAAATATTTCAATTTCAAAATTTTATTTTCACCCCATATCTACCCTCGACACCCCCATCCCCCCAAAATAATAATAAATTTAAAGTTTGTTTTATAAAAAATAGGGATAATGGTCTGAAAAATACCCCAACTTTGGTCCGATTTGCTGTTGCGATACTAAACTTTCATGAGGACCTATTACCTCCCTAGACTATTTAATACCATATTTTAAACATATATATTTGCCCACATGGACATAAAAAATAATACAAAAATATAAATAGTAATGTGTCCACGTGACACATATATACCTTTAAAATACACTATTAAATAGTTCAGGGGGTAAAAAATACGGTATTAAATAGTCTAGGGAGGTAATAGGTCCTTATGAAAGTTTAGTATCGCAACAGCAAATCCGACCAAAGTTGAGGTATTTTTCAAACCCTTATCTTTCAATTTCAAATTTTTGTTTTTCACTCCCACCCGCCTATCTTGACCCCCTGCCAGCCCCACTATCCCCCCCCCCCTCCCCTAAAAAAATAATAATTAAAGTTTGTTTTTAAAAAATATTTTCAATTTCCAATTTTTATTTTTTCACCCCCACCCCACCCCTATCCCGACCCCCACCCCCCTACCACCCCCCCAAAAAAGTTTGTTTTTAAAAAATATTTTCAATTTCAATTTTTTATTTTTTCACCCCCACCCCACCCCTACCCCCTGACCCCCCACCCCAAAAAAAATAAAATAAAAGTTTATTTTTAAAAAATATTTCCAATTTCAAATTCCATGGAAAACATTTTCCTTCGTACCAAACATACTCATTTAACTCGATTGAGTTTAGATATATATTAGAAAGGATAAAAAGTTTCTTAACGAAGATAATTTCATACACAAAATTCAAATTTAATATATTAATTACAAAATTCTATTACAATTTTTAAATTTCGCTAGTTATTAATAGTAATTCCAATTCAAAATGGACCGTATGACCAAAAACATAGAACATGGATAATTTGCGCAAAGAAAATATTTCAGTATCAATATTTAAATTTTAACCAAACTTTTAACTGATTATCATGATCTTTTCAATATTTCTGGTCTAATTATGACGGTTTATTGTGATAATTGTGTAGAAATACATAAATACGTTTTCCTTCAAAATATTTGTTAATTTACCTCAAATGACTCCAAATTCGATATATTCACTTCAAATTCTATGATAATGATACTCTTGAATACTTATCTTGTCACATATTTGATATGGTATTTAATATTTGATATTTTTGTATTTTGATATTCAATATGATATTTTGATTTAAGTATTATGATAATTTATTAAATCTCAAATATAACAGATAGTGTCATTTTTATGCCATCACTTGATGAATCTCATAGGAAATATTGTGACGATGAGAAATTAAATTAGAATTTTTTAAAAAATTAAATCTTTTTCCCCTTAATGTAATAAAAGTTCAATTCAATTTGATAAATTTAATTTACATAATTTTTCAGATTTTCATATTTATCATAGAACTGATGATAGCCCAATTCAAAAGCTCATACATGACCACATATTTCTTTACTCTAACTTCGGAGTGTTAATGGTACGGTTCGGTCGGTTATTTAAAAAGAATTATATCATCCCAATTATTTTTGGGTATTTTATAATAAATAACCAAAATTAGACTTTTTAAAACCATCTCCATCATATCAGTATGGTCCGGTTAATTTTTTTATTTTTATTTTTTACTTTTAAAATATCACCTCAAAATATACTACTATTAATATATTTCTTTCACAAATATGTTCTTGAAGAATCACTTTAATTCTTCACCAAAAAGACAAGAATATAAAACCTTGTTGCCGTATTGTTTGATCATAAATATTTAATAGGAGTGTTTGGATACGTTTTGTTGTATTGTTTGATAGAGTATCTATTACAATATCTTTCAATTTTCAACTTAATTAAGTAAAGGCTAATTAAAGAGCAAAAACTCAAAGTCGTCTAGTCACTAGAGGCCTAAGACCTAAGTTATTTTATATTTGAAAAATGTTATAAAATATATTTATATATTTAATTTATATTTACATACATGTAAGGTTATTCAGTTCGGTTCGAAAAATTTTCAATTTTTTTCATAAATTAAAAAGATCATCCCAATTGTTCGACACAGTTATACACTTAAATAAAAGTCTACAATTTTATTAAAAAATAACATAAATTGATTCGGTTCGATCGGTTTTTCATAAGAAATTAAAAGTTCCAATTTTATTTTTTTTTTTGTTTTAGTATTTTGTCCTTTTTTTGTTAAAGACAAAAAAAAAAAAAAACGTTACAATTCTCTATACAAATCTAACCAAACAAAAGTTATGAAATCGAATATGTTGAAACCAAAATGAGAAAAATCGAATCATATCAACAACTCTTGATTGATCAGTTGATGAATAATGACATTAATTTTAACTTACATCGAGTAATTACAATAATTCGAGTGTATAAGCAGCATTTATAGTGGAAATTAGATTGAATACAAGTAGGGAAAATGCAAATACTTTAGTATAATATAATCTTGAAGTAATTGCTTCCTTATATCACACTCATTTGTCATGAACATTAACAAAATATAGATTTCATATGACATAAATGTGAATTATAATCGTTGTGAAGTTAAACAAGAAATCTCAAATATTTGAGAGTTTGATTGCTTGAGAAAAATTATCATATTCGAACGTTGATGATTAATAGAATACTTCGACTTATATTCTTTAACATAATCTTAATAAGCAAGTAGAATCTTACACATATTTTAATTGATGCTAATGTATATATAATATGATTAACTTATTTATATACTGATATTTATGAACATATACCTAATTTTATTTCTTTCAAAATATAATTCGAAAGTGTTTTATAAAAGGTATTGATAAGTCAACATCACCAAACTTTGCTTTGAAGTCTCACTTTCCTTGCTCCAACACCAAATACAATTCTTAATTAATATTCTTTTAATTATAATGTTAAGAAATATTCAAACTCATCACTAAAACGACATCGTACCGTTCGTTTTACTTCTATATTTACAATTAATTATTGCCCTCATCCCCTCCACTATGATAAATAATTAAATATTTAACTCCTTTTTTATTGGAATGTCTTTTTCCTCACTTATTCCTCACATGGGACATTAAATAAATACTTAAGAACGTGAATTCATAATCATTTACACCTACCAAACTTTATATTAAATCAAATAAGTTGATTTTGACTATTAAAAATTTAAGTATAAATTCATGTCATTTAATCATAATTAAATAATAAATATATAAATACATATCTTATATTTATTAATTTAATATAAGTACTAATTAGGTGTGTGATAAAAATATATTTACTATTAAAATTCTTTTGAAAAAGAAGTGATTTAAAAAAAAAAATTTCAAGAATTTTTTTAAAAATAAGCAATTTATATATTCTCAAAAAATTTCTACATAATCTAGATAAATATTATAGAAAAAAATTAATGTTAGAATTCCACTTATAAAACTTGATTTCCTTGTACCAAAAAGACATTTCCCCTAATTTTTGAATTTTTTTTGTTAAAAAATATTGATTAACTAAAAATAATTTTTTTAAAAAAGAATACAAAGTGCTCGTAATATCTTTTACCTTCAACACTCAAGGACATAACCGCTATTTAGCGATGATGGTTACGTATTAGTTTAAATTGTATTGTGTTGTATTATATCCTACTATATTGTTTAAAGGAGTAGTTCATTTGAATAGTTAATAGCATTGTCCGTCGTTATATAAGGTCACATATCAGCAATTTGAATGATAACTCTATTAAAAAATAAAATATGTAGGAGAACTACTATGAAAAAGTATAGTAAATGGTAAGATTATTAAATAATAAAAAAAGATAAAATGGAAAAAAAAAATATTAAGACAATATTTGATTGTTACACGAAATGAGTCTTTCGTTATTATGTACAATGAATTAAATGGCACGATACAACAACAACAATAACATACTTAGTGAAATCCACTAATTGAAGTTTGGGGAAGGTAAACTATATGCATACCTCACCTTTACCTCATGAAGGTTGATAAATATTTCTGAAAAACTCTCAGCTCAAATGCAACAAACTTGAGTAAAAGAAGAAGAAAATAATGAAAAAAACAGATCAAATGATTAAAAAAAACAGTGTTAAGTTTACAAGAAATAAACAAGAACATCATAATAGTGTGATAATTGAAATATAACAAACACCATATAATAAACACTATACGAGTACGACTAATACTACATAACAAGACTAAATTTTGCAAAGTAAGATAACACTCTACTGCTACTAACCTTCACACCTATCTAAAATCATGTCTCGATAATATAAAATTACGCTATATTTTATAAAATTTAAATAATAATTAAAATAAATATTATATTTAAATTAACAATCCAATAAAGAACCATCGTCCAAACATGTTATGCTAATAAAGGTAGTTGAGAATTATGAAATTAAAATATCTCACTAACCTCTACGGAAGTACAACTCATTATTATCCACAGAAAAAGTAAAATTATACCGGAAAAAATCACCGGCGATGGGTGAAACCACCGTGAACGGCGGCGATTCAGAATCGACATCACTGTTAACTCCTTCAAATCCTAAAATTCCGAAAGACACGTTCCATATAGCTTACATAGTTTACTTTACTCTCGGTGCCGGTTTTCTCCTCCCATGGAACGCATTCATCACCGCCGTCGATTACTTCACTTACCTATACCCGGACGTTATGGTAGATCGTATCTTCGCCATTGTTTACATGGTCGTTGGATTGATTTGTTTGCTCTTGATTGTTGCCTTTTCTAATAAGACTAGTGCTTTTGTGAGGATTAATGTTGGAATGTTTTTATTTGTGGTTGCGCTTGTTACGGTGCCGTTGATGGATGTGTTTTATGTGGATGGGAGAGTTGGAGTGTATGCCGGTTTTGGTGTTACTGTTGGTTTGGTTGGAATTTGTGGATTTGCTGATGCGTTGGTTCAGGGTGGAGTTGTTGGAGCTGCCGGTGAGTTACCGGATCGGTATATGCAGGCTACTTTCGCCGGAACTGCTGCTTCTGGTATTGAAAGTTCCTCATTTTGCTCTTTGTTTTTCAGTATTTGACCTAGATTGGCTCTTACCTGTGGTTAATTTGAGTCTGATGTTGAGATAATAGCATCTGATCTATGTATTGGAATGAAATTGACCTGAATTGACTGATGATTCATATAGTGATATAAGTTTATTATGTATTGGAATGAAATTGACCTGAATTGACTGATGATTCGTATAGTGATCTAAGTTTTTATTTTGGGAAGATTGAGACTTAGTTGATATTTAAAGTTATAGTTGATGCAACTCAATTTCATATTTTGGGATGGAGGCTTAGTTGATATTAAAGTTATAGTTGATGCAACTCAATTTCATCTAGAACGTTTATTACTCTGTGTTGCTTCATTTGCTTTGTATCTTGCTATTTTGCTGTCATATTTTTCTTGCAACATGTTCTGTATATTATCTTTTGAGACGAGGGTCTATTGGTAGCAGTCTTTGGAGTAAGGTTTATGTATACCCTACACTCAAACCAAACTTGTGAGATTACACTGGGTATGTTGTTTGTTCATATTAGAGCTGCACTAGATATTCAAACAGCTGTTCAGGGTAAGTATCTGCCCATGAGTCAACGTGATGGCTTCACTGCTTTTTAAACTTTTTTTCCTCATCCGTTTAGAATTTGGGGAACTTCAGCATCTTCTTCTCCCGGAATATTTCTATTTGCTAAAACTGTCGCAGCTTGTATTTCTAATTGTCCAACCTGTTATCTTGTCTTGCGGATAATCTCTATCACTCATTTGCCACTGGAATAGGATAATTCAATTGAATGAAATCTCATAGTCCCATATTATCTTCACCCTATATTGAGATTTAGTTAAATCTGTAGTGTAGCTAGTTGAATAAAAGTCAATCCTGTTAATATTTCAGACTCTTTAGCTGATGAAGTGTTCTATCAAGACATTATGTAGTCTGTCTCAATGATCTGATTCCATTTGTTTGTCAAGGTGGTTAATATAGATCAAATTCTTTTCACGACTTTGTAAAGGAAAATTTGCTTCAACTATTTAGTTGTTGAATATATGCTGTTGTTCCTCATGATGGAAGATGGTATGTAATGGAACAAAAACATGATGCTAACTATTGTTCAAAAAATATTATTTCTTGTTGGGCACCTCTGTGCTCCTTCTTGTAGCGATTTCACACCGGAAGATATTGCATGCAATGTCTTTTGAGTTCCACTGTCAAATTTTTAGTATGTCATAAAAAGAGAGAACATTTTACTATTGGCTTTGAAGAACATGCAAGATTTTCCTTAAATAGAAGTTACTTACATTATGACAAAATAGGAATATTCTATAGTATTAATATAAACACATATAATGAATCTAGAGCATTCTAACGTATAACTGCACTAATTCTCTTGACTTTCAATGTGCTCCTTCTCACAATCTAGCTACTGAAGCAATATGATTTTACAAATCAAAAAACTGATAATCAAATCAAGTAAGCCAAAAGAAGTTACTGTTGATGACATGGCAGTTAATGTGATGATGGGACAATGATACAGCAGCTGATTGGGGTGGTGTGTGACAAACTGTCAAGATAGTGAGATGGCAGTGATTTGATAGTGATGTGTTGTTGGATGATGATATAGAGCAAACTGGATAGTGATAGATAATTGGACATTGATATGGTGCTGAATGGATAGTGTTGCTAGATGACGACATAACACTGACTTGACAAATACAAACCGTTAGCTTGATTGGTGAACATGTATATACTGCTGAATTGACAGGTTTGTTTGGAGCGCCAATTTGATAGGTCAATTGACATAGACTATCAGATAAATCTCTAGAGAAAAATGAGCTGTGATGTCAAAACAAAGGTTAAAATAGTTGCTGGAACAGTGGACTATGGTGTCGAACGGTCATCAGGAAAGAAGAGTGTTCACACTTGAACGATCACAAGAAAGAGGCCAGCCTGGTAAAATTATGAGGGCAAAAAAGAAATACTTTGAAGTGCATGTGGCATAAGGCTTTCCACCACTAAACTACTAGTTTTTTTAAACAAGAGATGCTGTTACCATGTGAAAAGAGAGAAAATAAGCAAAAACATTCTATTGCAATTTGGTTATAGGCAATATACAGGAAGCTCCTTATATAGAAGTTTAGGCTATTAAATAAAAAAGTTAAGTGGAAACTATAGGATATAGAAGTTTAGGCTAATAGAGAAAGAAGTTAAGTGGAACCTATAGGAATTAATGAAAATAAGTAAAATGGAGAGATATCTAAATACCGAAATTCCTAATTATAACAGTAGAAAGAAGAGTATGGCATTCCATGCGGCCTAGTGTGGCTGTGCATTGGCCTTAACCTTGACATGTCACTGGGCTTTGGTCTTGCACTTGACACCCCAAAAAACTTCAAGTTGTGACATATTGGCATTTTCTGTGCTATTAACCTTAACTCATTAGGATGAATCTAGAAACGAACATTTTAATTATAACTGCTCCAAATCTATTGGCTTTTAACATTTATTCTCTCTTTCTTTTTTGTCCAATCAGCACATTAAGATCAGAAAGTTGGGATAACTATCTTAAGACTCTTCTTCTATGTTGCAGGTGTCCTTGTTTCGTTGCTAAGAATTTTAACCAAAGCTGTATATCCACAAGATGCTCATGGGCTGAGAAAGAGTGCAAACCTTTATTTTATTTTCAGCATTGCTGTGATGATTTTGTGCATAGTCTTTTACAATGTTGCACATAGGCTTCCAATAATTAAGTACTACAACGATCTTAAAACTCAGGCAGTGAACGAGGAGAAAGAGGATAAGGGCGACTTAACTCCAGAATTGTGGAGATCAACTCTGGACATTGTTGGGACTGTGAAATGGTATGGTTTTGGCATCATCAGTCTTTATGTGGTCACCTTGTCTATATTTCCAGGATATATCACAGAAGACGTGCATTCTCAACTTCTGACGGATTGGTATCCGATCTTGTTGATTACCGGCTACAATGTGTTTGATCTGGTTGGGAAGTCTCTGACTCCTGTATTATTTCTTGATAATGCCAAGGTTGCTATTGGTGCCTGCTTCGCAAGGCTGTTGTTTTTGCCTCTATTCTACGCTTGCTTACATGGGCCTAAATTCTTTAGGACAGAGCTTCCTGTCACAATACTAACCTGTCTACTGGGATTAACTAACGGCTACCTGACTAGTTTGTTAATGATCTTGGGTCCAAAAACTGTCCAACTGCAACACGCAGAGATAGCTGGGACCTTGCTCGTTTTGTTCTTGGTGATCGGTCTGGCAATTGGTTCCATTGTATCATGGTTCTGGATTATATAGTTTCTCAGCAGCTTGTAAGGTATCAGTTCCCCTTAAACCAATTGCTACTCGAAAACTTCTTTATTCATGCCATTTCAAATGTTTATCCCCTGACAAGTTGTAACTTATAAACCGTTGACTCGAATGGTTAATGTATATTGTTGTGAATTTTATAAATTTCTGATGATACTGCTTTCTCTGCTTTATGATCACACAAAAGTTCAGATTCATTTTTGAATAGGCAGATGAGCCATAAACCAGTATAGATACTGAGGTATAGATTGTTATACACTCTTTCCATCCGAGTTTATGTGGT
Organism: Solanum stenotomum; assembly: GCF_019186545.1. Taxonomy (NCBI): domain Eukaryota; kingdom Viridiplantae; phylum Streptophyta; class Magnoliopsida; order Solanales; family Solanaceae; genus Solanum; species Solanum stenotomum. The sequence goes on from NC_064282.1 coordinate 100,667,303, forward strand.
GATGTTTGATTGAGCACGGAATCCAAGGAAAAGGAAAAAAAAAAAACCTTGAAACTTGTAGCCTAAAACAAGCCATAAACTTTTGTGTGGCTACAAATCATCTCGTTAAGTGTAAAATGAGACGTTCAAAGTGTTGATACGATATTTTTTTGGAATAGATTGAAAAGAAAAGTATATAACATACAATGGGAGAGATAGAGTAATTCCCACTTCCAATATCACACTTTAATAGAGTATATCTATCAGCTATGATACAACAAAGAATGTACTCTGAACAATTACTTGGCAATCGAAGATGATCTTCGATGATGCCTTGATGTTCTCCTTCTTAAGGCCCACCTTTCTTTTATATCACGAATATCGCTTACTTGAGTTTCAATGGAGGATTCTTCGTTTACCTTCAAACCCTGGGAACCATCGTTACTGGAAGATCCTCGTATTCTAGCTGCTTCAGCAACCAAGTCTGTTATAATCATCTCGGTTGTCTTGGCGGTTATTCCTCTAAGATACCATGAAATGGGAGGAGGAGGTACAATAGCTGGTTGAATGAGTTGCTCCAAGCTAACCGTTGATCCAATCCTTCCTTTTCCTTTAGTATATGAAATGTAATCCGCTAACGTCTTAGGTTTGAAGGGATGGCAAAGATGTTCATCAACAAGCAGGGGTTCTACTTTCCAACGACCTTCAAATCTTTCCATGAATCCAGTTTTCACTTGGTTGAACTTCATCTAAACAAACAAACATAAAAAAATCAAAAGTCAAGTATGTAGGAGAAATACAATAAGCTATTCTTTTCCATAGCAGTTTTGCAAACTGGCATCAGTCCGAAGTATGGTGAACCGTGATGCTAGTCGTTGTTAGATACTGTTGTTGCTTGAAAGAAGCACTAAACGCGAAGCTCAAATCTTTAGGCACAAAGAAGTTCTTTTTGTCTAAAAGCACCGGTCCTCAACACTTCTTTCAGTCTGTAACTATGCTTGCATTTACAGTCAAAGGCGCAAATCTACTTATAAATTACTTGGAGACTCGGGATGGTAAACAGGAGTTAGGAATTTCGTGCTGCACAAGGATATAGGTTCGCTATATATCAAGATGAGACAAATGGTTCCAATTTGCGTAGTCACTTATGCAAGCTGTCAGGTTCGTCCAACAGATAGGTATATATGCTGCTCACGGACCTGATATTTTTTTCAGTAACTAATACAGAAATTTACTGTACTACTCAAAGTTCAAATACTATTCTCCGAACTTATACTCGTATGATGGGTTGTGTTTCACTAAATGTGGACTGAATTGACTTCTCACGTTTTCCTTTAATTCACGACACAACATAAGAAGCAGGCAGTATGGTCTAACATGTAAAAAACCAGCAATTAATCAGTGATCAGGTTGGTCATTACCGTGTAGTCTTCTCTGTTTTGGTCGACTAATACATGAACAGATATTGTTCCTGACCACCAAAGAAATTTCCATATTGCGGCTTGGTCTAATTCCACTACTTGCCTTGAACCTTCATCAACCAACACCTTCCTTGATAATACTTCCTGAAATTATATGTAGAAACTTCAGATCATATTTAGAAGTGAAAAGGCAAATGATAATAAAGCTTAAGAGAAGAAGAGCGTAACATATGAGATATAAATGGAAAGAAATTTTACACCTTCGATGGATGATACTACTTCCGTTGAAAAGATTGTGATGAGACAAGGTGTTTTAACATAGTAATGAGATATCTTACCTTGATATTCTTGAAGACTCTTCTATTTTCAGGGTCGGTTACAATGTCAAACACGGTATCTGGGGGCAGTCCAATATTAACTTTCACATTCAGGTTGCAAAGAGAACCTTTGGGTACACTTACCTGCAAGAATTAAAGTTCACAAATCATAATGCCTCATAACAAAATCAAACAACATAACTAAGCTCTACTAAGTACAACAAATGCGGTGGTCACATCTGAACATGTGACTTCTAAAAAAAAAAAAAAGAACTTTGAAAAGATCAATCTGTTATGATCCTCCTTACTTCCTTGTTTGGTAAAACTGAATAAGTACCCTACGGAATATCTGAAAAAGTTGGAATAATCAAGAGAAGATTAACAAGGCTCGTGCACAAGAGCAACATGCACTAATCAACATAACGTTGAAATCATCCTTTTTAGGTATAGCACAAGAAATAGGAGGTCATATCCCCATTAAGTGCTATGAGGGAATAGCTTCAGCAGTCCATTGACTGTAAAGTTTGACAATAGGAAATTTACATCCTACAAAAAATTTCACTATAGTATTACCTTTACATTTGGCGGGGGATCAACCCAACTCGGGTTCTCTTTCCAAGATTGTAATTGCTTCTCTTTATCCACATCTATGACTACAGCTGCTCCTCTGTTATTACCTCTCATGATTGATTTATCATGAGCGATTTTCAATCTTTTGAAATTTGACTGCAGCAACGAAGAAAATTTGTGAATATATATAGATCATATATACATCGAAAAGCATATTGAAGAGAGAGGAACAAACCTTAACACACTCTTGGACCTTTTCTTGGAATCCTGAGAAAATAGACTGGATCATTGGACGAGGCAATCTATTATGTGCATCGCTCGTATTCTCCAGTATATCTATTCCCTGACCCTCTGTCTTCATTGAGCTAATCAGAACCTGCATAATTTCAAGTATTAGTTTATCCAACATTTTTATATCATCATATACAACAGAATGCTTGTGGGATTGAAATAAATATCGACCACAAAATTTCCAAAAGAAGAAAACACGTTTATATTGTACTCAATCTCGACAGATTTATCACACTGACACAAGAAACATTCTTTCACAAACTTCTTAGTTCCATTTTGGAGTTGGAAAAACTGAAACTTTGGAATCAACACTTTATAAAACAGAGGAAGCAGATAAAAATTGTATTCCATACAATAACAACTATGCCCTCGGTCCCAAACAAGTTGGGGTCGGCAATATGAATCCTTTACTAGCCATGTTTCTCCATCAAAGTTGTATTCCATATTGAAATCAATATCAAACCATACAATTCCTAAAAAGAAGAAAGCAGGTTATAATGTACTCAATCTCGAGACAGATTTACCACATCAACACGAGATGCATCCTTTCACAGATTCCTTATTTCCATTTTGGAGTTGGAAAAACCAAAGCTTTTGGAATCAACATGCTCCTTAAGTACAGAGAGCCAACTTTTTGGTCTCTGTCAAATAAAGCCTCGAGCAACTAAAAGTTTGGCCAAACAACTCAACTTTCTAAAGCAAACTCTTGATAAACAGTTTCCATTGCTACTCAAAAACACTTTTTGGCTTACCAGAAGTTTGGCCAAACACCTCAACTTACTTCAAAAAACAAAACTCTTAAAAAGCAGTTCTGCTACTTACTCAAAAACACTTTTTTTTTTCTCTAAAAAGCAGTTTCTGCTACTTACTCAATTCTCTAAAATAAGCATTTTTTACCTAATATTTATAAAAACACATAGGATTCCTAGAAGTTTGGCCAAACACCTCAACTTTCTTAAGAAAAATTCCTAAAAAACAGTTTCTGCTACTGCTCAAAAAAAACTTTTTTTCTTCTAAAAGTTTGATTAAACACCTCATTCCAGCTTTCTAAAAGTTTGGCCAAACACGCTATTATAAGCCCGTCCATCCACTATCAACAGCAGAGAAACACTGTTAAACCTATTCAAATTCCCATCAACACATAAAATTTCATCCAATTTCGTAAAAATGAACTGCAGTAACCACAAAAAATCAAAATAAAAATGAAAAAAAATGGATCCACAAATAGGTCGAGCTGAAACTAAAAAATTTAGATAGTAAATCAAACATCCAGCAACAAATCACCTGTATTATGAATTCAGATCGCTAATTTTAAGTACAAATACAAGCAAAAAATGGTAATTAATAGCTCAAAATACCAACAAAAGGGACAAGAAGAACAGATTTACCTAAAAAATACTTCAAATTCAAAGCTTATCAAGTTGAGAAATTGCTCAGAATTTGTGCATTTCGATTATTAATTTTTTGTCAAATGAATCTGAGTGGCGTTCCCTTTTTTGAGTTGGTTATATGAAAAGTTCATTTTACGTTTAATAATAGTGTTCTTGAAGCACGTGAGCCACGCGTTGAATATGGATAGATGGTAATTCCACCATTCCTTTTTCTCATCTCGTTGACAATGACGTAGCCAGAAATTTCATGAAGGGTGTCTAAATTTTTTCTTAAAAATAAACTACTATTGAAAACATAATTTAAATATATTATTACAATTGTACTCGACGAAGTTTCATATCCTAAAACGTTTTTATAACTGAAGTTCTTTTTGCTGGATCAACTTCTAGAGTATTTATATCAATGCTTTGTTTTTGAATGTGACAATATCTCTAATTGATCTACCGTTATTTCTTTATTTGGTTGACTTAGAGAAGTTGAACTTTTTTTTGGTACTTTATTATAATAATTCCTCATGTCCATTGAAACTTGAAACTAAAATATTAAGTTGGTTATTTTTGTTATAAAATAGGGAAAATACATTTAAAAAAAACCCCTGAACTTGGCACGAAAACCTACTTTAATACTTAATCTACACGTGTGTTTATCTACCCCCTTAACATCTTTTAAGTGATTTTTTTCAAGCCTCTCATCACCAGCCTAGTTGAAGGCTGAGTGTTGTTGAGTCACACGCGTTTTTATTCGTCCACGTATACATTAACAAAATTCCTAATTAATTGCTTAAATCTCCATAATAATTATTTTTTTTAATATTGAGCCAAAAATTAAACTCATCAATGAATTTACTCCTCAATAAACAAACTATAATTCAAATTTCAATTGCATTTTCAGTTTAGTTATAGAATACCACCTTCTTCAAAAATTTTAAAAATTATTTGCATAAAAATGAAAAATTATTAATGAATTGGGCGAAATCTCCATAGTTAATCTTTTGCCAATAATATCTTCAATTTTTTTTAATGGAAGTCAACTTCATTCTGATAACACTTTAAACTAATCGATCTAATAATCTTCTTTGATGTCAAAAATGGTGGGTGAATCAAACACCAAAAAATTTGTCAAAAAAAGAAAGAAACGATTAAAAATAGAAAAGAAAAGAAGAAGAAAAAATGTGGAAGAAGTTATATTTGGAAGTAAATGTTTACTTGAACTAAATGAAAAGAATAAAAAAGAGAAAGAGTTATGAGAAGAGAAAAAAAATGAAGAAGAAGATGCGGAAAAAGAACAAAAATGGAAAAAATAAAATAAAGAAGAAGATGCAGAAAAAGAAATATAGAGAGAGAAAAGTTAATTCAAAATAAAATATTTAAAAATTAGTAAAATAAGTTATTAAGTATGTTATCCAATAAAAAGATGATATGTATCAGTTTTTTGGTGTCTTTTCCTTTCTCACGCGCTTATAAAAAGTTGGTGATACAAATTTTGCCACGTCACTCTTTAAGGGATAATTAAATTAAATTCAAATTAAATTAGGGGGTAAAGAAACACTTGTATAGTTAAAGTGCTAAAGTAAGTTGTGTGGACAAGTACATGAGGGATTTTATGTCTTTTCCCTATAAAACAAGAGAAAGAGAAGAAAAAATAGAGAGAGAATTATTGAGATTCTACTCTTAATAATATTGTGATATAATTTGGGTAAATGAATCTCTTATTCTACTATATTATAAAAGAGAGTTTAGACCCAAGTATAATGTATAATATTCAAGATTGGGACTTTTCCCAATCTTGAATATTATATATTATACTTGTGGGACTTTTAAAATTCTATTTTATACCCAAATATAATATATAATATTCAAGATTGAGACTTTCTTGAATATTATATATTATATTTATTATATAGTAGAACTTGGGCATAAACTCCCTTTTAAAATAATATAGAATATGTATATATTTTTTCTACTATATATATTTTTTTATTTTATAAAAGAGAGTTTAGGCCCAAGTATAATATATAATATTCAAGATTGGGACTTTTCCCAATCTTGAATATTATATATTATACTTGTGGGACTTTTAAAATTCTATTTTATACCCAAGTATAATATATAATATTCAAGATTGGGACTTTCTTGAATATTATATATTATATTTATTATATAGTAGAACTTGGGCATAAACTCCCTTTTAAAATAATATAGAATATGTATATGTATGTATGTATATATATATATATATATCTCACAAATGGAAAAGTCCCAATCAAGGAAGCAACATATATCATTTACAAATGACTTAAAAAACATTAAAAATTACAATAATTACCAATTTAAAATATTTAAAAGCTATATAATAACATAGGTTGACTCTTAGAATTCTATGAGCCTCACATATATTGGGACAGAAAAAATAACACATATCATTTTAATATTACCAAAAAAGTATTATAAATAATAATAATTAATAACTTAAAATATCTGAAAGACATTTTAAAAGGGTTATTTTTGTAATTTTATCCATATCACATAAATTAGGACAAAGTGACCAGTAATGTACATTATTTCAAAGTTACATAAAAATATTATAAATCACAATAATTAATAACTTCAAACATTTTTTTAAAAAATATGAAAATTTGGATGACTTTTCAAATTTCATTTGTGTCACATAAATTGAGACAACAAAAATAACATATATTGGGTCCATTTTAATTTATTTGTCTTATTTTTTTTATATTTAAAAATTGCGTAAAAATACTATAAATCATAATAATTGACAACATAAAATATGTTTTGAAAAAAAATACAAAAAATTCCACTAATTCTTGAAGTGAATCTATCGTAAAAATACTATAAATCATGATAATTGACAACATAAAATATTTCAAAAATGTTGTATGTGGGTAGTCTTATTATGCCTTAAATAGCGTCAAAGAAAGTACAAGTTTGTGATAAAAAAAACTTATTCCTTTATCCATGCAAACAATCGCTTCAAAAACTCGGTTATAAGCCCCAAAATATACCATTTATATTATTGGGCCCGTGCATAGCACGGGCAACATTATCTAGTTTATAGAGAAAGAAAACCCTATTCCACAAGGAAAAAATATTAAAATTTAAGGAAGTCTTATTCCACAAGGAAAAGGTTTTAAAATTTAAGGAATTCAATTTTAATTGAAAAAATCCACAGGAAAAAGTATTAAATTTAAGGTAATCTTATTCCACAAGGAAAATGTATTAAAATTTAAGGAAATAATTCAATTTTAATTGAAAAAAAATTGTTAAATTTAAGGAAATCTTATTCCACAAGGAAAAGGTATTAAAATTTAAGGAAATAATTCAATTTTAATTGAGAAAAAAATAGTTAGGGGAGGTAAGATTCGAACTTGGGTTCCTGAAACAAATCATGACACTGTTAACCACCAAGCTACTAAACATTTATGTTGAAATTACGCATGTTTATTTACTTAATTAAATTCAAGAAGTCAAAATAATTACAGAAAAATGAAACACTACTGTGGGGAATCGAATCGGGGCAGAGAGTAGGTTCACAATGGCTATTGCCAACTCCACTACACATTACTTTCTTATTTTAGGGTGTCCAAATGCTATATACACCAATAAAGTCAATTTTTTACGTGTATATATAGTATTATTTTTCGATGAAGGGTGTCCAATTGAACACCCTGGAGCCTACGTGGCTCCGCCCCTGCTTGTGGGCCCGTTGAGGCAGAACTAGAATTTTGACTTTTTGAGTGACCCCATTGAGGCGAAATTAGGATTTCGACTTTTTGAGTGGCCCTGTAGAGGCAGAGTTAGGATTTTGACTTTTTGAGTGGCCCCGTTGAGGCGGAACTAGGATTTCGACTTTTTGAGTGGCCCCGTTGAGGTGGAACTAGGATTTTGACTTTTTAAGCGGCCCCATTGAAGCGTAAATAGAATTTCTACTTTTTGAGTGGCCCCGTTGAGGTGGAACTAGGATTTCGATTTTTTGAGTTTTGAATTTAATGATAATGGATGTTAAGTGATAGTAGTTGTGTTTTAAAGTTAATATTTGCATATATTTGTTAAAAATAGGGAAAATGCATAAGTACCCCCCCAGCCTATGCCCAAAATCCCTNAATGATAATGGATGTTAAGTGATAGTAGTTGTGTTTTAAAGTTAATATTTGCATATATTTGATGTATTTGTTAAAAATATAAATATGATGTTTGTGTAAAATTTACTGAATTTGGCTGAACTAGCATTCTGTCGGTGGGAGGTCCTTGTTTCTGTTATCATATTATTTGTGGTTGTCATTGTTCTTTTCTTCTTTGTATTTGAGGTTAATCAGAAATAACTTTTTTTTTCTTACAAAGTAGGAGTAAAGTTATATATATACACTATTCTCTTCATACTTCAACATTACATTATTTATTGTTATTTTAATGTTTAATACTCATATTAAAGTTTGACTAATATAAATTTACATGCAAGCGTAATTTATTTCTTAAGACTAACCATCCTAATAAAAAAAAATTAGGCTTAGAAATCTCACCCATCATACTGCAACTAATGGATGATATTCTACTATTCAACTTTAAGTAAATTAGTTTTCATATAACAAATTCTCTATAAAAATAAAGAAAACAAATCAAATTGTCATGGACTCACTTGAACAGATCTCTCACAACACAATTCCAATAATATAATCATTACCATATCAAAGCCAAAAACTCTCTTGTAAAATTAAACAAAAAAAATAATTATAAATACATTTCATTTTACTCTAGATTGATCCATGAAAAATCTTGTTAAAATATTTTCAAAAAGATTTTTATTATTTGATATATTATAGGTAGCTATAATAAAGAACCAATAATTTTATTAGGTACTAAAAATTATAAAATAACAAATAAAACAAAAAATGAATGAGTTAAATTTTGACTCACATTTTAGTCCATTTCAACCCAAATAATTTTCGGACAGGTTATTTATTAACTTAAACCATCTTAACTCTCCCAATATCAGTCTATTTACTACCTCTCGTTGGAAATTGGGATCGCTCTAGAAGTCTCAATTTTGAGTCCACGAGAGTAGAGAAAATTTCTATTGGAAATACCGATTACCACCTCCAGAAATATAAAAAAATTTAATCGAACTCTAACATGGATATCAGATACAAAAGGGTTCTACTTTAGGGATATAAAAGAAGAATTGTCCCACACCGGAAAGTTAATAATAATAACCGAGATTCACCCTCTATAAAAGGACCCCTCGTCCAAATTTAAATTATTTTTTACCGCTTTATTTCCTTTTTTCTTTCTTCTGCAACTGAAGAACAACAACAATGGCGGATCACTCTTCTGCAATAATCCCTACTCTCCAGAACATTGCGGCGACGCTATCTCTAAACTGCGGTAAATTAGACCTCAAAGCCATTGCACTTAAAGCTCGAAACGCAGAGTATAATCCGAAACGTTTACCTGCAGTGATCATGAGAATTAGAGAACCAAAAACTACAGCATTGATCTTTGCTACTGGGAAAATTGTTTGTACAGGAGCCAAAAGTGAACACGATTCGAAGTTAGCAGCGCGAAAATACGCTAGAATTGTACAAAAGCTTGGTTATCCTGAGGTCAAGTTTAAGGATTTCAAAATCCAGAATATTGTTGCTTCTTGTGATGTTAGATTTCCTATTCGACTTGAAGGACTTGCCATTGCTCACAGTGCTTTCTCAAGTTACGAACCAGAAATATTTCCTGGATTGGTGTATCGTATGAAGAAACCGAAAATCGTGCTGCTGGTTTTTGCTTCTGGGAAAATTGTTATCACTGGAGCCAAGGTTAGAGATGACACATATGCTGCATTTGACAACATATACCCTGTCCTTGCTCAGTTCAGAAAGAAGAGTCGGCAATGAGTTGATAGTAACGAATTATCATATTGAATTGAAATTTTTGATACCATAGTTTTGTATTATGGTATTTGATATGCATTTTAAATTGACTGCAAATAACCAGAAAAGAGCTAGTATTTGTTACAAGTTAATAACGTTTATACTCGAACCTAAACAATCAGCAGATTACATACATTCAAACATTGTATTACAAAAACATTCCAAAAGTGACCTCCTAATAAGCAAATGCCATAACCACACAAATTCAGAAAATGTTTGAAAAAAGAAGAAGGAAAAAAGACGTAATAAAAGAAAATGGAATTAGATAAAAACCCGCCTGCATCCAGGATCAATCCGCAACAACGCTACTTCGACTTAGGCCTGTAAATGGAGGATGTTAGGAAAAAAAGAGGAAATTCAATTGTGTACTTAGAAAATTTGTGACAGGAACTTTAATCAGTACCTTATTGGCAATGTTGTTAGAAAGCCAATCTAGTCCCTCGTAGAGTCCCTCTCCAGAAGTTGCACAAGTGCTCTGGATGTACCTGAATATAGCAAAAGGAAAACATTTTAGCATGTCTTTAACAGAAAGGGATGTTGTCACATGTTCTGGCAGAGCGTTTACCAGTGACGCTGCCTGAGGGAGTGGAGTCCAAGCTTATCGGTTATTTCAGCAGCATTCATTGCATTAGGAAGATCTTGTTTGTTAGCAAAAACAAGCAGCACAGCATCCCGAAGCTCATCCTGAGACATATAGGAACAACAAAGGTTAAACTCAATTCAAAGTATCTAGTTCTTTATGCACTTTCTGGTTTGATGAATAACGAATGGTAGATATCTGAAAATAAGATAAAAGGGGGGTGTAAGCAGCAAAGAGAACTTGGACTGTGGTTTCCACGTGCATTTCTCCTATACCCTACCTCCCCATACCTATTTTTCCTGTGTTCTTTTCAAGCAACAATGGAATCATACACGCACATTGTCGAGTGAAAAGTTGTGCAAAGTATTATAAAGCTTTTTGCTTTGCCTGTTTGTTTAAAAGACGATGTAGAAGGAATAAGTTCTATTTTCCACACCCATTTATTCCCAAATTCTCTAGATACATCACTAACTACTTAATTGCCAATCTGGAGTTCTCACATTCTCCTATAAAGGATGAAGGTTGTTGAACTTTGTCTCAGTTACGTGATACATTCCACCAATGGTAACTTTTAGCTTGTGCATCTTTCGACTTAACAACCAAAAGTTTATGATTCAGTCTAATATGACACAAAATCTAACCAAAAATACGAAGCAGACGCAACTATCTGTACCTACAATGAAGCTCACATCAAAATTGAAAATTCTTAATCTATATTTTACCAGGAACCTTTTGAAGATTATTTTTCTTAGTGATCTTAATGCTAAAATGGTCTCATCACCAACTCAGGAGTTTTAGTTCAAGAGGATGTGTGACAGAAGATCATAAGCAGTAACCACTTCCCTGCTCAAAGAAGATGACACACAAATGCTTGAGAAGCAGTTGTAGAGTGGTTTCAAGGTCATTGAAAATATCAGCCTTTAAGTAACTAAGTAGTACATAATGAACGCAGAATAACGGCCACCTAAATGATGTGTTGCATACATAGAACTGATCTAGTTAAACTTATAGACTAGAGAGGCTATTATCATATACCATTTAGTATATTTAGCTCTTGAGTTGTAGAATTCAAATTTGAGCCAGCAAGAACACAAATTACAAAGAGGGCGAGATTATTACCTCATTCAACATCCTGTGCAATTCATCTCTTGCCTCCCCTACACGGTCTCTGTCATTGCTATCAACCACAAAAATGAGACCCTGAGTGTTCTGGAAATAATGCCTCCACAATGGACGGATCTGCCAAAGCAAACATAAATAAGCTGGGTACTTTAAATACTATTCCATGCAACATAAGTAGAGAGGGAAGCTGAGGCAAGACTAATTTTGTCTAACAGAGACCATAACTTTATGCAGAGGATAAGTCTTTCGATTAAAAATTTAAAACAAAGAGTGTACCTTGTCCTGACCCCCGACATCCCAAACGGTGAAGCTGATGTTCTTGTATTCAACAGTTTCCACATTGAAACCTGAAAATTATCAATTATTATTGATGGCTCATCTTAGCAGCTATGTTATCAACATCTTATTAAACTGATAACAGGCAGACAATACAAGATAAAATCTTCAGTAACACTAGGCTTTTGCTAATCAGAGCAGAAAAAATAAATCATTAATCAGAATTAATACTTCCCTTTTTATTTAGTGCATTTTAAAGGAAAGTTCTGAGAATTATAAACTACACACACTACTAAACAACTAAAGACGATCACATCGACTAAATATTGGTTTCACTCTTACCTGTGCAAAGGCAGGGGGGAAGATTTGTGTTATTTCACCAGAAAATGTAGTCTTAGTCAATATTCTTAAAAATGATTTTCACGAGTGATCCAAAAGGAATTAGCAGTCTGAAACACAGGTATTTCTACAATACCGATAATCTAAGCTTCTTTTTAGGAGCCTTTACATTTGCATATTTTACAATCATAAAGAGATCATCACACAAGCAGTCATCAAGAATCAAGACCACATATTTAGAAGTTCAAAATAATTATTTTGATTATAGACCACATGCCCCTGATTAGACATTGCTTTCCCTGGATCAACAAAAAGAACTGAGACAGATGAAGGATGACTAAGTCATAACAAACTAATCAATTGCAGCAAACAGTAAAATTAGAGGGACAGTTATAGTACTAGTTCTATGCACATTTTCTGTCTCCTTATCAAAATGATAGGTTAGTCTTTCTTTGGGGGAACTTAGTAGCTCAGTTGGTTAGGTACCTAAACCTTCACATTGTTGGTGATTGGTGAGGGTCCGATTCCCCACCTTGTAATCCTCTCCTCCCTTTTCCATTTCCCCTATCCCCATTTTCTTTTTTTCTTTTTTAAGAAGCAATAGGTTTGTCTTTTGAGTCATAATAGCAACAGAACTAGTCATACTTATACAACTTAAAACTGTAGAAATGTTATTGCCAGGCATTTTGCTGCATGTCTGTAAAGTACATACCAATAGTTGGAATGGTGGTGACAATTTCTCCCAGCTTGAGCTTGTACAATATGGTGGTCTTACCAGCTGCATCGAGTCCAACCATGAGGATGCGCATTTCCTTCTTGGCAAATAGCCGGCTGAAAAGCTTGGTGAATGTCAACCCCATTTCTCTTTCTTCTTAATGATCCCTGCATACATTACAACATTTAATTACACAAATCAAAAACCATAGTTCACCATCTAAGATCAAATGATACAACAGTACCAAAGATGCATCAAAATGAACAGACAACCCGACATCTCTTAGAAGATGGAGAATAAAATTAACGAAATAGAACAGCCCAGTACAAAAACACATCCCGCATTCCCCTAGGGTATGAAAAGAGTCTGTCTACCCTGATGCATGCATCACCAGTTTTACTCTCTTTTTTTGATAACCATGGTGTCCAGACCACCTTGCGTGCACTTGACTAATTCCACGAAATACCTACCACTCCCACCGGCAACAATTACCAGATATGAGATAATTCTATCCACCAAGGCTAGGAAAAAGGGAAAAAATCATCTAGCGTTTTTCTTTCTTCTTGGATTTGAACTTGATCACTACGTCACACCTTGGATATGCATAGCTAGTTCTAGGACTCAAACCCTATGATCTACAGGTCATACAGAGACAACTTTACCTAATTCCAATTCCAATGTTCCTTTTGGACCTAAATAAACAAAACAAAACAAAATTATTACCAATATAGTAAAGTATTGATAACTCTGCCTAACAAAACTTAAGATCTAGATCAATAATTCACGAATCAAATCATCAAATTAGTACAATTTCTCAGAGCACGAAGCAAGTTTCATGTATAAATCTTCAGATCACATCATAACAACAGAAATTCACAGAAAAAATTGAATCAAAAGCTAAGAAAACGTAAATCTGAGATTGATAAATCGAACAAATTGAAGATTTTACCTGAAGAACAGTTTGGGAAAGAGGGATCTAGTGAGAGAAAGCACGAGAGGACAGAGAGAGAGAGAGCTTGAGAATAACGCGAAATATGGTAATATTTCGGGGGAAGGAGAGGCGATAAATAAGTAAAGGATACCAAACTGCAATTTAGTTCAATTGGAATGACGGAAATGCCCCCAATATTTGATGTTGGTGTCCGTTGAACATTCTTCATCGAAAAATTATATTTTAGTATAGGGAAAAAGGACAAATATATCCCCGAATTATCATAAATGGTATGCAGATACCCTCCGTCATACTTTTGGGACATTGATGCCCCTGCCGTCAAAAAATTAGAGCAGATATCCCCTTCACTCTAACTGAAGGTTAAATAGGGACACGTGACACAATCTTATCCGTCGATTTGATACTTACTAAATGTTGAGTCGGTGGATAAGATTATGACATGTGTATGTCCGTTAATTTAAAGGGTATATATGCTCTAGTTTTTGGACGGCAGGGGCACCAATATCCCAAAAATATGACAGAGGGTATATGCATACCATTTACGATAGTTGGGGATATATTTGTCCTTAATATATAAAAGTTAAAATTACTTTCTAATTTCTATACATACATAATATGAACACCTCTTGATAAATTTTCTGATTTCGCCATTGAACAATAATATATATGGTGTGATTCATTAGTGGAGTGTAGAAAAATCGGTGTAGGTAGGCCTTATTACTATCTTGGGAGAAGTGGATGGTTTGTTTTTTCTCGATAAGATGTTCGGCTCATGAAAACATTTTCAATGAAAAAAGACACATTTAAAAGCATGAGGGGCTAATTTATAAACAAAACATATGCTCTCAAAGACACGAGGGAGAATTGAACTATCAAGCTGTATAACTAATGCCTACTTATAGAAATGTCATTGTTCAACTTGATGCACAGTGACTGTTCAACTTTGTTTTTCCCCCAAATATTTCTCACCAAAGCTCTTATACCATATAAGAAATAAACACTCGAAAAATATTATTAAGACAAATAAACTATGCTATTACACTTAGCCCTATTTATACATACTACATTACAATCATTTTCCATGAAGGAGATCCTATACAATCATATTCCTGTGCTAACGAAGCTTAAATGGAATTGAGAATTCAGATAGCCGACCCCAACTTTTGTTTGGAACTGATACACAATTGTTGTTATAACTAACTTCTCGATCATGATGATCGTCAAGAGCACGAGGCGAAATGATGCTTATAATTTTTGCATCAGTTTCAGGGCATTGGAATATCATCATCTGGGGTAAAAAGAACTATGAGATAAGTTGGCAATCGAACTAGAATCACCTTGACTAAGCGAATATTTCTCCCAAGGCCCATGAAGTTCCATGGTGTTCTCATCAACAAATGGTGGATTAGTAGGAGCCGGCAACTCTTCTTCTTTCTCGAGGATCATCTGTAATGCCATAGACATGGATGGACGTAGTGTTTGGATCTCTTGAGTGCACAGAAGCCCCACATGCAAAACTCTCGCGACCTCATTTTTCACGTTGATGGAGTTGTAGTTGTGCAACATGAGATTTGGATCGAATAGTTCCTCCACTATACCGTGTTGATAGTAATCCCACACCTGTTAATTTCATCCAATATAAGAGTTGAGAAAAATATGCAAAAAGTTATTCAAGATTGAAAACTTTGGTAAGAAAAAAAATGGTGATGAACAATTACAATGGAAACTAAGCTTTTTGTATTTTCATCATTTATGCTCCTGTTATTTTGTCTTCCAGTAACAATTTCCATTAGAAGAACTCCAAAGCTGTAAACATCTGCTTTTTCTGTCAATTGGCCATGTGCCAAGTATTCTGGAGCCATATATCCTCTGCATATTAGACCATATTAGTTTTCATGTTTTTGTGTACTTTTACGCAAAAAAAAAGTAGAAGACGAGATGAAGAAATACTAACAATGTGCCAGCAATGGCAGTGCTTATGTGACTGATGTCTTCTTGGAATGACCTGGCCAACCCAAAATCAGCAATCTTTGCACGGAGCTTCGAGTCCAACAGGATATTGCTTGCTTTTATGTCTCTATGAATTATTCGTGTCTTTGTGTTCTCGTGTAGGTATACCAAACCTTCTGCAGTCCCTATAATTATCTTAAATCTTTTCTCCCAATTTAGATCTTTACCTTTGATAGGGTCTGTCAATTTTAAAGATAAAATCAAGATATGTGACAAAATAATTCTGATGTGGTTATGTGAAAACTGTAAGCAAAGGTGGTTACTTATATTCAACTTATTTTCACATCTATTTTCAGTTGGTGCAATGACAACATGAATATAGCTTAAATAGAAGTGAGGATTCATATAGCAGACCCCTGACTTGTTTGGGGATGACGCGTAGTAGTTGTTGTTGTTCCAAAATCTGGTTACTTACCAAATATGAAGCGATCAAGACTCTGGTTAGGGAGGAACTCGTATACAAGAAGGCTTTCCGGTCCTGAGCAGCTGCATCCCAATAATCTTATCAAATTTTTGTGCTCAACGCTACTGATTATGTTAACCTCGTTATAAAAATCTGCAGCTCTGTGTTTGTTGTTGAAGAATAGCCTTTTGACGGCAATCTCTCTCCCATCTGCCAAAACACCCTGCAACAAATCGGGCCTCAGACTCTATTTTTGATGACAAAAAAGAGGGATGCAACACGAGGACTTCCCAGGGGTCACCCATAACCTCAGACTCTATTTAATATACTTCTAGTATTGCATTACTGTTATGGACAATCAACGAATTCAAACAATTCAACCATTACATACCTTATAAACCGTGCCAAATCCACCTTGCCCAAGCTTGTTGGCCTCATCAAATGACCCTGTGGCTTTGTCAAGAGTCGAATACTTGAAGTTTAAGCTGATGTCATGAAGGATCTTCACTAATTTCTCAGCATCATTTGCCCCTAACAAATTCAAAATTTCCCAGGAAAAAGCACGAGTAGGCAATAACGCCACAAGTTAATTCTTGAAAATTGTCTTCAGTACAGTGTGTGCATTTCACAAGATATATGGTCAGCCAATTCTTTTTGCTATTCTGATTTTTCCGAACCAGTTTTAGCAAAAGATACAATATATGTTCATCAACAATATCCTAATGGCTTTTATAACTAATTTTTGGCAGAAAAGGATTCACCTTTTCTCTTCTTCTGGATTTGTTTGTTCTTCCAGACACCAATACCAATGAAAGCACCTACTCCCAAAACGACAAAGGAACTAACAACAACAATGACAATGACTGCAACTTTTCCTGCAATGTGGTGATTTGAAAGTTAAAAAAAAAATCACTTATCAGCAAAATTGAGGTTTTGTCGATAAATAACAGGCAAATCAGGACGAAAAAAGAGTAAGGATTACCTCTTGACGAGCCTCTACTGGTAGAAATAGCATTGAGAAAATTTGTATCAGAATACCTAATGAAGCATCCAGTGTACAGAGCTCTACCTTCTGACCAAGGCAAGCACCCCAGCATGGATGCAGATGCATTTTGCAAACACGCTGCGCAGGAGTTTGCACTCAGAGTCTTCCAACAATCAGCGAGAACATAAGCTGTCATGGTGGAAGACCCGGGCACTGACACTTGAGCACGTGCGTAACCGTTGTTACTCGGTGCATTTGCAACTGCTTGCTGAATGGCTCGCCTAGCATTCTGCTGGAACAATGAATCCTTTGTCGTCCTGTTTCCGCATACATGCCTGTCCTCTGGACCAAAATACTGGTCATAGAAGTTGTAATTGTCCGCTCGCATAAAGCAGCCATCAAGATAAATTCGCGCCTTGTTACTAGGGAAGCACTTGGGAAAAACAGTTCGCGCTTCAGAGAAACATAAGACACAGTCGGATAATGAAAGATCACCATAGCATTGGCCAAGTCCATAGCTAGCATTTAGTCCAGTGCCTGTAGCTGCTACTCCATTTCCTCTAGTTCTCATTTGTTCACTTATAGCTTCCATTGTATTGACAAAATTTGAGACGGAAACTGTCGTTCCGTTTTCACATATGAGCTGGACTATCTGGGATCTTGGTTCAGCCACTGATGTATCTGGTAGAAGTAGGATCAACAAAATAACAAAGTGACTACATAACATTGAAGAGGTTGCTCTTTCCATTTTTGCCAAATGAGCTGTACAACATAGAAACAATGTGAGGATTAATTGAAGTACTATTAGAGAAGAAACTAGCTTTATTATGAGCATTTAGAGAAGAACAAAAGAAAATAGTTTGTTTTGGACTGTGATAGTTCAGACATTGTTTTAAAACACCTTTTTTGTGCGCACACTTGTGTGTCTGTGAGTTTGTTTAGTTGAGTTTCTATTTTAAGCCAATACGAGTCAGTAAAACAACCGCGCTAGAACCATGATACTTGAGGGCTGCCCAACTCCTTTACCTCGGTCAACAAAACTCCTTAACCGAATCCCGGTTGATGATGAGTCATTTTTAGACTGGAGTCGGACTTGTTTTAGAAACACAATTTTGTCACTTTCAATCTTGAAAATTATGAAAATCTTTTTTAAAAAAGGGTGGGACAACTGCTAATCGTTGTCATCATTGTTGTCCACCAATATCAATTATCACAACCCCACAATCACCGTCCTCAGCCACAACTACCATCCCCTCAATCACCACTGTCCGTCATCATCCACCATCACCCATCATTTACAACCATCGCAACCAACTAGCATTACCACAATAACCACCAATCATTACGGGCAACCGCCACCATCACCAATCACCGCTATTAGTCACCACCCCTATCAACTATTATTACCATCCATCACAATTATCGGTAACCACCACCATCAACCACCATTGTTAACCACTCTACCAGGCACCAGCCACCACCATCACTAGCTACTACCCACCATCACCACTAAGGATGACAAAATTAGCCCATGAAATCATAATCCGCCCATTTCAGCCCAAGGGAGCAACTAAATCTTATCTATCCTAACGGGAAGATTAAACAATTATCAAATCCTATTCACATTTACACAAACAAAACAATACCAGATATCATGTACTATTTTAATCTTATTTTTATATATAACACCATAGTATGTGAGTTTGAAATTTGTACAAGTAATAGGTCAAGTTGGACGAATTGAACTATGACCCATTGTTTAGCCTATCACAATAACCCATTTATCGATTCAACCCAAATTCAGCTCAAATTAAAGAGCTCACAATCAAAAGAACTTCATTTCTAAAGCTCAAACTCGATACCTCGAAGGATTACTTACNATCATCCACCATCACCCATCATTTACAACCATCGCAACCAACTAGCATTACCACAACAACCACCAATCATTACGGGCAATCACCACCATAACCAATCACCGCTATTAGTCACCACCCCTATTAACTATTATTACCATCCATCACAATTATCCGTAACCACCATTGTTAACCACTCTACCAGAAACCAGCCACCAGCATCACTAGCTACTACCCACCATCACCACTAAGGATGACAAAATTAGCCCATGAAATCATAATCCGCCCATTTCAGCCCAAGTGAGCAACTAAATCTTATCTATCCTGAAAGTTGCACTAAAAGAAAATAAGAAAAAAATTTAAACATTACAAAATTCATAACAGGAAGATTAAACAATTATCAAATCCTATTCACATTCACAAAAAAAAAACAATACCAGATATCAAATACTATTCTTATCTTATTTTTATATATAACACCATAGTATGTGAGTTTGAAATTTGTACAAGTAATAGGTCAAGTTGGACGAATTGAACTATGACCCATTGTTTAGCCCATCACAACAACCCATTTATTGATTAACCCAAATTCAGCTCAAATTAAAGAGCTCGCTATCAAAAGAATTTCATTTCTAAAGCTCAAACTCGATACCTCGAAGGATTACTTACCGCCTCCTTGAATCTCAGTGAAAATAGAACGAAGAAAAGAATACTCACAACGTCCTTCTGAACTCTGAACGGTCTGAATTCGCCGGATTTTCAGTCGGAAAAAGAGATCGCCGGTGCAAAGTGATCAGCTGCTGCCAAAGTTGTAGAAACAGAGAAAAAGGGAAAAATGAATGGGAAATTTTATGTTCATTAATGGGTCGTTTGGTGAGGGAAGTCTTTTTTTTTTTTTAACTTCCAACTTTTTTTTTTTTTTCGAGATCAGGTATTCGATGTTTATATTGAGGTGGACTAAATTTGAATGATTTTTGAGTTAGTGTTCGATATTTATATTGGAGTAGATTAAATTTGAATTCAAAAAAAAAAATTTATGTTAGAGTGAAGAAAATATTTACTAACAAAGGCGTATACTTAATAAATAAAGAGTTTGAATTCAAAAATTTTGATTACCAATTAAAAATATTTATTACTTTACCATATATATTTTTTTTGTGTGTGAACAAGAGAAAAGAATTGTGGAAGAATTTGATGGAAGGATTATTTGTTTGATTTTTTCAAAATAAAGACTTGGAAGTCAACAAGGGTCTTTTTCTACTTTACTTGCACTGCCCAAAGCCCAAAGGAGAAGAAAAAAGATATTCTTTAGTTCTAATTTACGTGACAAAGTTTGATTTGATACAAAAATTAACAAAAAAAATAATATTTTTGTGATCTTTAATATGTTATAATTCTTTGTGCGGAGGTAAATTTTTTGACGTTTGTCTTTAAAAATGATATACTAATATTTGTGGTACTAAAAAGGTTTCTCATGCATCCTTACTAAGAAATGATCTAACTTTCTATTTATAAAAGGTAAAAAAGAGCAAGGCTTTTTAGGAAGTTGTAAAACTTTTTAAATTTATTTACAAGTTGCTTACTTGACTGTAAATCTTTTTAGAAAGTTATTACAAAGCTTTTCAAAAAACGGGTCGTATGAGAGAAAATCAGAGTAGCTACATATATTATATTTGCAATTTAAAAAAAAATAAAGCCGATATAAATAATCGAGCCTATAAAACTCTCACAAAAGTTATGAGGTCTCAATGTTTTGTATATTTTATATGATATTCGAAATTCACAAATTCAATTGATTTAAATTTGCACCTTTGTAATATGGGCTTCTCCAACCCTAACCTCTATTTTACTCTCCAAATATAAAGTTCTCTATTTTTTCAGACAACCAACTTCAACTCAATTCTCTATTTTACTCTCTAAAAATGAATCTTTTTCTCTCTCCTTAATATTATATTATTATTTCTATTTCATTCTTATTTTCTTATTTCATAATATACATATTTTTTTTCTTCAAATGATCACTTTATATAATTTTCATGTAATATAAAAATTTATTTTTTCAAATTATTTACTTAATATAAAATTATATTTTTTCTAAATTTCTAAATAACATAAATTGCAAGTTAATATTATATAATATACAAATTAAAAGTGAAATTATTAATGAAATATAATTACATAAATACTCTACTTTCAAAATTATTGCATTGCTCTCATAAATGCTCTATTAATGCATTACGGAGTTCAAAATGAGCATTTTTATCCTTAATTATTTTATGTCTAGCTAAAGATTGTTCAAATAAGAGATTTTCATGCAACAAGAACAACTACGAATAATTAAAGAAAGAATTCAACAAGCATAACCGCAATCACAACTACACTAATTAAGTGGATCATACACTAATTTTTTCCGAATATTGTTAAATCTGAAAATGACCATTACTAAATTATCGTTGTGATAAAATTATAATGTTATGTATTCTCATCTTGTATTTAAATTATTATGTTATGTATTATATTTTTAAATTAAAATTTTCATCTTATCATTTTAATTTTTTGCATTCGTCATAGTGAAAATTAATGATGATATCAAACTATATTAAAGTGACAAAAATTAAAAAAAATTGAGACATTATTAATTCGGGATGAAAATAGTATAAATTAAATAATATAATTTTTAAAATGTTATATAACATTAAAATGAATTACTATAATTAGAGATATAATTAATGGTCTTATATGAAAAATAATATGTTAATTACAAAATAGTATAAAAAATAATAATAAAATAATGAAAAAGTGAAATAGAGAGGTGAATAGTAGTTCTCCAAATTTGGAGAACTACTATTCACCTCTCTATAAATGGAGAATAGAGAGTCATTTAGAGAAAGGTTGGAGAGGGCATTCTCTATTTTACTCTCTAAATTTGGAGAATGGAGAGTAAAATAACTGTGGGTTGGAGATGGAAGGATTATTAAAGTAATACTAACTAATCTTGCAAAAGAGGAAAGGTTGTGAGATGCAATATGGTATCTTGGAGAAGTCAAATACTTTATTTAATACTCTCCCTATTCTTATTTATGTGATATTTTTTGGTTTTCGTGATTTGAACTTTTTAATTTTGATAATATATTTGGACATATAGTTTTTTAGTTTTTTCTAGATAATATATATATATATATATATATATGGAGACTACATAAAAAAATGTAAGTTACAATAACAAATAATTTGTTTGATTCTCAAAATCTGATCACATAAATTAGGATAAAGAGAATAATATTATGTAACTTTAAAAAATTGAGATATAAGTACATACGCAAAGCACGTATCGTAAGACTAGTTCTTATTAAAGACAACTCAAAAATTAATCTACCTCAAGGTGGCAGGGATTTGTGTTAGACTCGTAACTTGTATATTTTAAGCTTGTACTCTGTCAAATTATAATTAGTTTTATGCATCATTCTTAGAGAATGGTTTATCTAAATTACTTACATTTTTGTTCCAATTACTATTTGAGAGATTCAAAATGAGTTGTTTCAACAATTAATAGACTTATCAATGTACAAAAGTTCTTAGGAATACAAGTATTTACACACATCAAAATTGTAGCATTAGATTCTATATAAATCACCATGATATGTCAAATCCAAACAACTCTAGCTAGGAACAAATTATTAAAGCAACTAACGATTGGTGTAATATATCACAAATACAATAAATTATAGTTGAAAATAAAATGACAAAAATGAATAAACAAATCTTTAGGCTGAGACGCATGATATCTCGCACTCTTTAAGGAGATTCAAGGCCACTGTGGAATAATCTACACTGATCTAGCAGTATCACTCTTGATTTGTCCCCCAGGATAGAACAACCCAACAACGTCGTATAATTCAAACAACTCCGGATTAGTTGAAGAGTCCAAACCTCCACATAAGAACACTTTCCTTCAACATATTATTGCTCTCTTTTATATAGTGAATATAGTTTAAGACTTAGAATATTATTCATTGTCTCAACTATCTCTTTCACTGTACTAACTCAATATATACACAATACAACACTTCTCATATTTGGCTAACACACTTTCTTATATTCCCAACACAAAGTAAGACCACACTATTTATAAGTGAGGAATTCTTCCTTGCAATAAATAGCAAGATAATAGGCAGTAAATTGGGTAAATGAATAGCCCAAAGGTTACATAAGTTACAACCATAATGAGGTAGAATAATAGGTGAAGAATGAGTTAAGAGGTTACAAAAGTTAGGGGAAATTATAGCCACATTCTACCATATTGACTCATGTGAGTAATGGACATAAAATGTTGTCAATACTCACGTATAGAGCCAATGCATCAAATTAAGATTTAGGCATAATACATAAACATGACCCTTAACTTGGCTTCAACGGAAAACTATGCCCTCCAACTTTGAGTGTGCACAAATATACACTTAAACTTGTATAAAATTAAACAAGCAGACACACGTGTCCTACATGACATAATACATGTAAGATGCCATGTATGCCACAAAATTGTCATGTAGGGTGCCATATAGGATGAATGTGTCAAGTTGTTCAATTTTATACAAGTTTAAGTGCATACTTGTGCACACCCAAAGTTAAAGGTCATAGTTGCCAGCTGACGCCAAGTTAATGGTCATGTTTATGTATTATGTCAATATGCACCATTAAGGTACATGCATAATACATAAATGTGCCCTTTAACTTGACTTCAAATCACATTTATGCTCTTCAACTTTGGGTATGCACAAGTAGGCACTTAAACTTGTATAAACTTGAACATGTAGACATATGAGTCCTACGTGGCACAATACACGTAGGACACCACGTAGGACAAAAAATTACATGTAGGATGCCATGTAGGACATGTGTGTGTATTTGTTTAACTTTATACAAGTTTAAGTGTCTACTTGTGCACACCCAAAGTTGAAGAGCATAAATGTGATTTGAAGCCAAGTTAAAGAGCATATTTATTTATTATGCCTTAAGGTACATGGGCAACTTTAATAATATTAAAATGATCACAATCCTAACACTAACTAATCGATCATGACTTGAGATTTAATGAAATAGTGAGGATTCATATAATTGATGATTCAAGCTTATTTGGACTGAGGTGTTGTTGTTGTACCTAACAACTCGAGCATGATTAAATCTAAGCAACAAGTGAATACAGACTTCAACAAACATACAAGGATTAATCTCTTAATCCTGCAACCTGCAACACCCCTATTACATAGAGAGCCAAAGCAATACCTCTATTTCCCACTATCAACTAACTCTAGTTAATACATTCTTCGATCACATGCTACACATTTAACTCTAACTATGCTCATTGTTCACTGAAATAATAAAGATACGATCCGTTCCTTTATAGATTAGACTCGTACCTTACAAGCTAAATCGCACAAGACACAAGCTTTAATTAACAACAAAAGACACAATTGATAACTTTATTAGGTCCCTTGAAGTTCTTGAAGGCTTGTATTCTCGAGAGACAAAATACACTATTTTCTTGATTATGCTCAAATGTGTTTGCTAGGTTGTTTCATATCAACAAAGATATATTATCCTCTGAACAAAACAACCTAGTGTCCTCCCATTGGTTGAGGACTCTGTCCTCTTTTCCCGTGCTCACCAACCATGATAGTTTGTCAGCTTTACAGTTGTTCCCCATTTCAACATAGAGACATGCACAACTCATGGAACTAGGTCCATTGTTTGTTAAAACCATCAAAACAACAGAGTTACAAGATCAATTAGTCTTTCTAAGGATCAATTCGATTAGGTTGCTATCCTGTCAAATACCTCAAACTGACTAGTTCAAAGAGCCTATATAAGATGCCATCAGAGGTCAAAGAAAATATACAATTGCCAAAACCTCCTCAATAATTTTTGTTCTACTCTTAACAAACATTGTATTTTCTATTTGATTTACTGTGTAATCAAGAGAGAGAGGGGAAAAATATTGTTGTGAGGCACTGGATCAATCAAGAGAAAAAAAGATAGAGTATATATAGGGGTGACAAAATCAAACCCAACCTGTCAGTTCTCCTAATTCGTTTAAGCTTGAGCGAGTTATTGACTCGCCCATTTATTAGCTCAATCCATTTCAATCCATTAAAAATTGAGTTGATAGGTAATCCGAACTGACTCATGACAAATCTTGTCAAAATTTTTTTAATTTGATATGTTATATATAGTCATAATAAAGAAAAAGATTAATTTATTAGGTACTAAATTAGTTTAAAATAACAAATAAAACAATTAAACTTAGTAAAAAATGGGTTGAGTTGGGTCTTGACTCGTTATATAGCCCATTACTTAACCCGTTTTGACCCAAGTAAATTTGGGTTGGGTCTTGACCCAATTGTTGTCTTAACCCATTATGACACGCTCAGTATTTAATCCAACCCCTCCAATTACCACCCCTAAATATATATGTAGGAACTACACTTCACATGTCCTATACAAGACAAACTTCAAGAACTTACAGAGAACTTGCAACCTAAGGGGACTAGACTAAAACCTCATTTGTTTGCACTTAATGGACGTCTGAATCTGAATGGTTCAGACATTAGACCATTAAGTGTATTTGTTTTCATTAAGATTTAAGCACTTAATTGGTCTGGATAGGTGTTAATCAATAAGATATAAAGCAAGGTCTTAATATCATCAAGATGTATTAACCATTACTCTATCCACAATCACCAGCCACCTCTGTCATTACAACCACTACAATTGGTAATCACTACTAACAAATGCTACCATACTTACTCCATCTCTGTAGTCACCTCCACCTCCACTATCACTATCAATCACTACCACCACTATAATCAATTCCTACTACCAATAAACGTACTATGTTATCACAACTAGCACCGCCAGAAAATATCACCACATCATAACTAGCACCGCAGCCAACTACCATCACTATGGTCAGTCTTTACCAATCACCTCCATCATCATAACTAGCACTGCAACCAACTACCACAAACACATCATCAACCACAACATATTCTTCAGCCGCCACCATCATCATGTCTAATTACAAACACCAACCAACTTCACCATTACAACCATCAACACCACTACCAATGACCATCATTATGACAAACACCACAACACCAACCACCTCCACCATCACAATTATCACTACCATCATTACTAGACACTAACAACAACTATTACTAACACCACCACCACTACAAAGTATCTTCACCATCACTAGCAAGCATAAGTCTGTCATTTTTAAAAATAAAATAGTGATTTTATTTTATTATTAATTTAGGCTAAAGTATTCATTACCCCCCTGAACTTGAAGCTTTTTATTCGGTGTATACCTAAACTATGTTCCGTTTTAATTACCCCCCGAACTTGTTTATTCCTCATCACGTACACCTTTTTTGTCCACCTGCTCCTATTGTGACTACACGCGTGCGACAACTGACAAAAATGGTGATGTGGATTTCCACCTGGATAAATAATAGCCACCTAGATAAATTAATATGTCAAAAAATAAATATCAAACATTCATTGTTTAAAAGTTATTTTTGAATAAGGGCTTATTTCGCGGAACTCTTCTGGATTTGGGTTTTTCTAGACGTGAAGTTGGTCGATTAAATTTCAAATTTGTCTGAAATTCTTACCAAGTAAGTGTTAATCTTTGTTTCCTTTACTTTTCATATACATTTTGCCCTATTTTTCGTTTTAAATATGCCAAATATTAAAGAACAATGGAGATTTTACGTTTTTTTACCGTTGTAGCTTTATGATGTGGCAAAAAAACACTTTCTCACGCGCCTAGTAGAGTGTGTTGTCAATTTCTACGCCAGGTGGACAATAAAGGTGTATGCGATGGAGGAATAAACAAGTTCGGGGTGGTAATTAAAACGAAATATAGTTTAGGTGTACACCGAATAAAAAACTTCAAGTTCAGGGGGTAATGAATACTTTAGCCTTAATTTTATTTGGATTGCATATTTATTATGTACACTCAAATATTGAAACAAACAATCTTAATCATTCAAATATGCATTTAGATTCAGACGTCTAAATCTTAATGAAATAAATGAGGCCTGAGATCCACATTGGATCCCAAACAATATAAGAACATTTGGATCATTTACTTTGTCTTCACTCACTAATCATTCTCTTATTTACTAGGCAGTACACCCCCNCCCCTGTACTTTTGGAGTTGAGGTGTCTATATGTACACAATCAAAGTTGGAGTGTTTAGTTTCCCAATTGAGGTCAATTTTAAGTGTCTATATATGTATCATGCCTATAATTTATACGTCAGTTTCAGGGCATTGAGATATCATCATCTGGGGTAAAATGAACTGTGAGATAAGTTGGCAATCGTAGCAGAAGCGCCTTGTTTTATCGAGTACTTCTCCCAAGGGTTGTGAGTTTCCATGATTTTCTCTGCCACGAATGGAGGCTTAGTAGGAGGAGGCAACTCTTCATCTTTCTTGATGAACATTTGTAATGCCTTAGACATAGATGGCCGTAACGTTGGGATTTCTTGAGTGCACAAAAGTCCCACATGTAACACTCTCGCAACCTCATTTCTTACATTGATTGTATGGTAGTTATGCAACATGAGAATCGGATCGAAGAGTTCCTCCATTTTCCCACGTTTATAGTGCTCCCACACCTGTTAATTTCATCCAATTGAGGTCAATGAACAAAAATGTTTCAAGATTGAAATTTTGGTGCAAGAGAGAAGTGATTGATCAGAAATTACATCGGAAACTAAGCTGACAGTATATTCGGTGTTTTTTCTCTTGTTATTTTGTCTTCCAGTAACAATCTCTAGTAGAAGAACTCCAAAGCTGTAAACGTCTGCTTTTTCTGTTAGCTGACCGTGTGCTAAGTACTCTGGAGCCATATATCCTCTGCATAAATTGGGTAAATCATCCATTATAGGACGATATTAGTCTCTGTGTTTTTGTGTACTTTTACGCGAAAAATTAAAAGATGAGATGAAGAAATACTAACAATGTGCCAGCAAGTACAGTGCTTATGTGACTCTTGTCTTCTTGGAATGACCTGGCCAACCCAAAATCAGCAATCTTTGCACGGAGCCTCAAGTCCAACAGGATGTTGCTTGCTTTTATGTCTCTGTGAATTATTCGTGTCTTTGTGTTCTCGTGTAGGTATACCAATCCTTCTGCTGTCCCTACAATTATCTCAAATCTGTTCTTCCAATTTAGATCTTTACCTTTGATAGCGTCTGTCAAATTTTAAAGTTTGAATCAATACACGTGACAAAATCATTCAGGCATGCTTATGTGAAAACACACTACTTAGTCTTAATACAAAGTCGGTTACCTATTAACTTATTTGTACTTTGATTTTTAGTTGGTGCAATGATGAGATGAGTTCAGCTTAAATAGAATAGTGAGGGTTTGTATAGCTGACCCCTAACTTGTTTGGGACTAACACGTAGTTGTTGTTGTAGTAAAGTTTGGTTACTTACCAAATATGTAGCGATCAAGACTCTGGTTAGGGAGGAACTCGTATACAAGAAGGCTTTCCGGTCCTGAGCAGCTGTATCCCAATAACCTTGTCAAATTTTTGTGCTGGACACTACTGATTATGTTCACCTCATTATAAAAATCTGCAGTTCTGTGTTTGTTGTTAAAGAACAACCTTTTGACGGCGATCTCTCTCCCGTCTGCCAAAACTCCCTGCAACAAAATGCGCCTCAGAGTCTGTCTAATTGCCAACACTTCTAGTATTGCATTGCTGTTAACATAATCACACTACATTCAGCCATTACATACCCTATAAACTGTGCCAAATCCACCTTGCCCAAGCTTGTTGGCCTCATCAAATGACCCAGTGGCTTTGTCAAGTGTTGAATACTTGAAGTTCAAGCTGTTTTGAGAAAGGATCTTCACTAATTTCTCTACATCATTTGCACCTAACAAGTTCAAATTTCCCAGGAAAAGCACGAGTAGGTCATAACGCCTCAAGTTAATTCTTGAAAGTTGTGTTCGGTACAGTTGTGTGCAAATCACAAGATATATACTCAGCATAGTACATCATTGATATCCTAATGACTTTTATAACTAATTTTTGGCACAAAAGTATTTACCTTTTCTCTTCTTCTTGATTTGTTTGTGCTTCCAGACACCAAAACCAATGAAAGCAGCTACTCCCAAAACGACAACGGAGCTAACAACAACAACGACAATGACTACAACTTTTCCTGCAATATGGTGATTTGAAAGTAGAAATTCGTTTATAAATAACCAGTAAACCAGGACGAAATAAGAGCAAAACGTACCCCTTGATGACGAGCCTCCACTGGTAGAAATAGCATTGAGAAAATTTGTATCAGAATACCTCATGAAACATCCAGTGTAAAGAGCTCTACCTTCTGACCAAGGCAAGCATCCCAACATGGATGCAGATGCATTTTGCAAACACGCTGCGCAGGAGTTTGCACTTAGCGTCTTCCAGCAATCAGCGAGAACATAAGCTGTCATGGTGGAAGACACTTGAGCACGCGCGTAACCATTATTACTCGGTGCATTTGCAACTGCTTGCTGAACGGCTCGCCTAGCATTCTGTTGGAACAATGAACCCTTTGTCGTCCTGTTTCCGCATACATGCCTGTCTTCTGGACCTAAATACTGGTCATAGAAATTGTAATTGTAATTGGATGCTCGGATAAAGCAGCCATCAAGATAAATTCGGCCCTCGTTACTGGGGAAACACCTGGGAATAACGGTTCGCGCTTCAGAGTAGCACAAGGCACAGTCGAGTAATGAAAGATCACCATAGCATTGGGCAAGTCCATAGCTAGTATCTGGTCCAGTGCCAGTAGCTGCTACTCCATATCCTCTACTTCTAATTTGTTCACTTACAATTTCCATTGTAGCAGGAAAATTTGGAGCGGCAACTATCGTTCCGTTTCCACATATGAGCTGGATTATCTGGGATCTTGGTTCAGCCACTGATGTATCTGGTAGAAGTAGGATCAACACAATAACAAAGTGACTACACAACATTGAAGGGGTTGCTCTTTCCATTTTTGCCAAATGAGCTGTACAATATAGAAACAATGTGAGATGACTAATTGAAGTACTATTAGAGAAGAAACTAGTTTTGTTATGAGTATTTATAGAAGAACAAAAGAAAATAGTTCATTTTGGACTGTAATAGTTCGGACATTGTTTTAAAACACCTTTATTGTGCGCACGCTTGTGTGTCTGTGAGTTTGTTTGGTTGAGTTTCTATTTTTAGCCAATACGAGTCAGTAAAGCGAACGTGCTAGAACCATGATACAAGTGCTGCCCAACACCTTCTCCTCGGTCAACAAAATTCCTTAACCGGAATCCTTGTTGATGATCAGTCAGTCATTTGGAGTCGGACTTGTTTTAGAAACACAATTTTGTCACTTTCAATCTTGACTATTTCGTCACCACTCCTATTAACTATTATTACTATCCATCACAATTATCGGTAGCCACCACCATCACTAGCTACTACCCACCATCACCACTAAGGATTGACAAAATTAGCCCATGAAATCATAACCCGCCCAACCTCATGAAGTTTGGACGGATTATTGACCTGCCCATTTCAGCCCAAGGGAGTAACATTAAAAGAAAGGCATAATACATATATTGGACCTTAAACTTGGCTTCAAATTTTAACTTTGACCTCCAACTTTCATAGTGCACAAACAAGCACTTTAACTATCCAACCTTTTAATAAATAAACACGCGATTTTTGGAGCCAAGAGCGTGAAATGCAAACGCTGCCACGTGTATTAGTGAGCCACTCAATGGCTGCCAACTAATTAAATACTTTACACGTCCATTTTAGAACTAAAAAAAAATAAAATTAATTAAGGGTAGAGTTGTCATTTCAGCATTTTTTTTTACTGTTGTAGGCCTCAAAAATTACTCCTACTCGCGCAAAATACGTGCACATCACGCGTTTTGCCAGGTAAGACACGCGTGTTTATATATTAAAAGGTTGGATAGTTAAAGTGTTTGTTTGTGCACTATGAAAGTTGGAGGTCAAAGTTAAAATTTGAAGCCAAGTTTAAGGTCCAATATATGTATTATCCCTAAAAGAAAATACGAGAAAATATAAACATAGCACAATTCATAACAGGAAGATTAAGCAATTATCAAATCCTATTCACATTTACAACAACAAAACACCATAGAATATAAGTTTGAAATTTATATATATAATACACCATAGAAACACCATAGAATGTAAGTTTGAAATTTGTACAAGTAAGATGAATTGAGCCATGACCCATTGTTTAGCCCAGACAATAACCCATTCATTGATTCAACCCACCCAAATTCAGCTCAAATTAAAGAGTTTACTATCAAAAGAACTTCATTTCTAAAGCTCGAACTCGATACCTCTAACTTATTTAATACGAAGGATTTTTCGCCTGCCACAATCATTGAATCTTAGTGAAAATAGAAAGAATACTCACAAAGTCCTTTTGAGCACTGAACGGTTTGAATTCGCCGGATTTTGAGTCGGAAAAGAGAGATATCGCCGGTGCAAAACTGATCAGCTGCTGTCAAAGTCGTAGAAACAGAGAAACGAGGGAAAATGAAGGGCAATTTTTAACTTCCAACTTTTTTTTGTCTCGCGGCGGTTTTCTAGAGTGGACTAAATTTGAACGCATGTTAAAAACATTTATAGTGGGGAAAGGAAGTAAGCTGGTGTTCGATAGCTATATTGGAGACGATTAAATTTGAGCTCATACCGAAAAACATTATATTGGAGGTGAAGAAAATATTTTTTTAATAAAAACATACCGTACTTAATAAAGAGCTTGAATTCAAAATATCTGATTAAAAATAAAAAATATTTATTACTCTACCATATATATATTTTT
This sequence comes from Solanum stenotomum, assembly GCF_019186545.1. NCBI lineage: Eukaryota > Viridiplantae > Streptophyta > Magnoliopsida > Solanales > Solanaceae > Solanum > Solanum stenotomum. Next base: position 100,699,365 of record NC_064282.1, read on the forward strand.
TTTGTGTGGGAACTACAGGAAAAATTGTGGAAGGATTATTTGTTTGAATTTTCAAAATAAAGGCTTGGAAGTCTACAAGAGTCTTTTTCTAATGTAAATTCACTGCCAAAGGAGAAGAAAAAAATAAGAAGAAAGAAATATATTCTTGTGTTCAAATTTATATGATACGAAAATTAACAAGAAAATAAATATTTTTGTGATCTTTGACATGTTATAATTTTTTGTGTGGATGTAATTTTTTTGAAGTTCGTCTTTAAAAAAGATATAACATTTATGGTACTATAAAGGTTTCACATGCGTCCTTATTAAAATTTGATTTAATTTTCTATTTATACAAGGAAAAAAAAGTGCAGGACTTTCTAAGATGTTGATGTACGACTTTTTAGAAAGATATTTATTTACAAGTTGCTTGCTTGATTGCAATCTTTTTTAGAAAGTCGTTGTTATAAAGCTTTTCACGAAGTTGTAAGACTTTTCAAGAAACTGCTTGCATGAGTTATTTGTAAGCTACTTGTCTGATTTCAAGTTTCTTTCTTCAAAAATATGTTATTATGAGAGCAAATCAGAGTAGCTACATTATCATTTGCAATTTTTATTTTTTAAAAATAAAATCGATGTAAATAATCGAGGCTGAAACTCTCACAAAAATTATGAGGTCACAATGTTAGGTATATTTTAGGTTATTAAAGTGCACAATTGTACATATAATCTTAATCATTCAAATGTGCCATAACGCCTCAAGCGTGATTTCCAATATTTTCCAACACAAACAATCTTAATCATTCAAATGTGCATTCAGATTCAAACGTCTAAATCTTAATGAAAACAAATGAGGCCTCAGATCCACATTAGATTCCCAACTCACAGCTGTTTAGTTGCCAGTTGAGGCCAATTTAAAGAGTCTATCTTATATCATGCCTATAATTTATAATTCAGTTTCAGGGCATTGGTATATCATCATCTGGGGTAAAATGAACTGTGAGATAAGTGGGCAGTCGTAGCAGAATCGCCTTGTTTAAGCGAGTACATCTCCCAAGGGTCATGAAGTTCCATGGTTTTCTCATCCACGAATGGCGGCTTAGTTGGAGGAGGCAACTCTTCGTCTTTCTTGACAAACATCTGTAATGCCTTAGACATGGATGGACGTAACGTTGGGATCTCTTGAGTGCACAAAAGTCCCACATGCAACACTCTTGCAACCTCATTTTTCACATTGATTGTATGGTAGTTATGCAACATGAGATTGGGATCAAAGAGTTCCTCTACTATCCCGCGTTGAAAGTGCTCCCACGCCTGTTAATTTCATCCATAAAGTTAAGATCAATGAACGTAAATGTTGGTTCAAGATTAAAAATTTGGTTCAAGAGAGAAGTGATTGATCAGAAATTACATTGGAAACTAAGCTGACTGTATATTCGGCGTTTTTTCTCTTGTTATTTTGACTTCCAGTAACAATCTCCAGTAGAAGAACTCCAAAGCTGTAGACGTCTGCCTTTTCTGTTAGCTGACCGTGCGCTAAGTATTCTGGAGCCATATATCCTCTGCATAAAAAGGGTAAATCATCCATTTTTTGTGTACTTTTACGCGAAAAATTAGAAGATGAGATGAAGAAATACTAACAATGTGCCAGCAATGGCAGTGCTTATGTGACTCTTGTCTGCTTGAAATGACCTTGCCAGCCCAAAATCAGCAATCTTTGCACAGAGCCTTGAGTCCAACAGGATGTTGCTTGCCTTAATGGCTCTGTGAATTATTCGTGTATTTGTGTTCTCGTGTAGGTATGCCATTCCTTCTGCTGTCCCTATAATTATCTCAAATCTTTTCTCCCAATTTAGAGCTTTACCTTTGATAGGGTCTGTCAAAAAGGCTAGAATCAATATACATGACAAAGTCATTCCACTTAGTCTTAATGCAAAGTCGGTTACGCAAGTTTAACTTATTTTCACTTTTATTTTTAGTTGGAGTAATGATGACATGAGTTTAACATAAATAGAATAGCGAGGATTCATAAGGCCGACCCCTAACTTGTTTGGGACTGAGGTATAGTAATTGTTGTTGCAATGTCGGGTTACTTACCAAATATGAAGCGATCAAGACTCTGGTTAGGGAGTAACTCATATACAAGAAGGCTTTCCGGTCCTGAGCAGCTGCATCCCAATAACCTTGTCAAATTTTTGTGCTGGACACTACTGATTATGTTAACCTCGTTATAAAAATCTGCAGCTCTGTGTTTGTTGTTGAAGAACAGCCTTTTGACGGCGATCTCTCTTCCGTCTGCCAAAACACCCTGCAACAAATTGTGTCTCAAACTCTGTTTAATTGCTTTGCTGATAACATGCAGCCATTACATACCTTATAAACTTTTCCAAATCCACCTTGCCCGAGCTTGTTGGCCTCATCAAATGACCCCGTGGCTTTGTCAAGTGTCGAATACTTGAAGTTTAAGCTGTTTGGATGAAGGATCATTTGCACTTAACAAGTTCAAATTTCCGAGGAAAAGCATGAGTAGGCCACAACGCCTCAAGTTAATTCTTGAAAGTTGTCTCGGTACAGTTGTGTGCAAATCACAAGATATATACTCAGCAATATGTACATCATTGATATTTTTGGCACAAAAGTATTTACCTTTTCTCTTCTTCTGGATTTGTTTGTTCTCTCAAACACCAAAACCAACGAAAGCAGCTGCTCCCAAAACGACAATGGAACTAATTACAACAACTATGACAATGACTACAACTTTTCCTGCATTATGGTGATTTGAAAGTAAAAATTAGTTCATAAATAACCGGTAAACCAGGACGAAAAAAGAGCAAAACGTACCCCTTGATGACGAACCTCCACTAGTAGAAGTATCATTGAGAAAATTTGTATCAGAATACCTCATGAAGCATCCAGTGTAAAGGGCTCTACCTTCTGACCAAGGTAAGCATCCCAACATAGATGCAGATGCATTTTGCAAACACGCTGCACAGGAATTCGCGCTTAGTGTCTTCCAACAATCAGCGAGAACATAAGCTGTCTCGTTGGAAGGACCGGGTACTGACACTTCGGCACATGCATAACCATCATTACTCGGTGCATTTGCAACTGCTTGCTGCACTCGCCTAGCATTCTGTTGGAACAATGTACCCTTTATCGTCCTGTTTCCGCATACATGCCTGTCCTCTGGACCTAAATACTGGTCATAGAACATGTAATTATACACTCGAAAAAAGTAACCATAAAGATAAATTCTCCGTCCGTTATAAGGGTAGCATTGGGGCAGGAGAGTTTCCGCTTCAGAGAAGCATAAGACGCAGTCGACTAAAGAAAGATTACTATAGCATTGGGCAAGTGCATAGTTAGTATCTAGCCCAGTACCGGTAACTGCTACTCCATATCCTCTAGTTCTCATTTGTTGACTTATGTTTTTAGTTGTATCCATCTAATTTGTGACGGAAGCCCCCGTTTCATTTCCACATATGATCTGGACTATCTGAGATATTGATTCAGCCACTGATGTATCTGATAGAAGTAGAATCAACACAATAACAAAGAGACTACACAAAATTGAAGGGCTTGCTCTCTCCATTTCTCCAGATGAGCTGTATAACATAGAATGAGAAAAATATCATTGACATTGAAATAATAATCAATTTTCACTCGGCATAAGTTCAGTTCAGAACCCACAAGACAAAAGTTATGTCGTAAAAGACATAACTAGTTCCTACAAAACTTATTCTGAGCAAGCTTCCAAAGTAGCGACTTGATGAAAAACTCTTGAATCCCTTAGCTTGGCCATAACTACAGTTAGCCATCATTCACAATAACCATCAATCATTACGAACAATCACCAGCATATACCTACCACCGTTATATATCATCAATCACTATTAGTCACCACTCCTATTAGCTATTACTATCCTCCACCACAATTATCAGTAGCCACCGCTACTACCATCAACCGATTTTATTAACCACCACCATCACTAGCTACTATCCCCCCCCCCCCCCCCCCCCCATTGGAAACCACAACTAATATCGCGAAAACAATTTGGATAACTGTTCTATGCTAATACTAAGACATAATCATAGCATCTTAATAAAAACAGAAAGAACAGAAAACTCACATTTTCCGGATTTCGAGTTGGAAAAAGAGATCACCAGTGCAAACTGTCAGCTGCTGTCAAAGATAAAGACAACTTTGTACCTAACTACACTCGAACTCGAACTTCTGATTATAGATGAAAGAGTATACTTACCACTCCACCACGACTTTTTATTGATTTTTTTGTGAGAGAGGTCAACAGAAGAGATGAGGCAGATAGATAGTGGGAACAAAATGATGGAAAAAAAGAGAAAAATGGAATTTTTTAATTAATGGGTCAAACTGGAAATGGTAAGAATGATTTTGTAATAGAAGTCTTCTTTTCAGTCCAGTGTCCGGTATTCATATTGAAGCCAAATTAAATTTGAATTCGTATCGGGAAGTAGTTCCTCATTAGGGGTAATACGTTTTCTAACAAAGACAATTATATACCTAAGAAGGCTCGAACTCGAACCTTCTGATTATAGATGAAGTAGTTACTACTCCACCACAATTTTTTTTGTTTTTTTTTTTATAAGAGAGAAGTCAACAAGAGGAAATAATTTGTGGAAAAGATCATTTGTTTGAATTTTTCAAAGAGTAACAGTAACTGCCTATTTGATTATTGGATTTATATATGAAATTTCCCATTACTGCCTAAACCAAAAAAAAGAGGAGAAGACAGAAGATACATTCCTGTTTAAATTTATGTGACACCGTTTGATTTGATACGGGTTTAAGAATGAAAAATATTTTTAAAATTTGTGATCTTAACAAGCATTATAATTTCTGTTTGATTTATTGTGTAATCAAAAGAGAGAAGAGAGGGAAAAGGCATTATACATAAATATGCCCTTTAACTTGGCGTCATTTCATATTTATGTTCTCCGACTTTTGGTGTGCATAAGTAGGTACTTAAATCTATATACAATTGAACAAATACACACACATCCTACATGGCATCCTACATGAAAATTTATGTCCTACGTGTATCTATTTATTCAACTTTATACAAATTTAAGTGTTTGATTATAGACTTAGAAATTACACTTCACATATCTTGTACAATACAAACTTCAAGAACTTACATAGAACACCCTTGCATCCCAAGGGGACTAGACTAAGATCAACACTGAATCCCAAACAGTATAAAAAAAAAAAAAATCAGTTCAAACCCCCCCTCCGGTCATTTCAGAGTTGAGGTGTCTAGATGTGCATACTCAAAGTTGGAATGTTTAGTTGCTATTGAGGCCAATTCAAAGTGTCTATCTATGAATATGCCTATAATCTATGCTTCAATTTCAGGGCACTAAGATATCATCATTTGGGGTAAAAAGTACTGTGAGATAAGTTGGCAATTGAAGAAGAATTGCCTTGTTTAAGTGAGTACTCCTCCCAAGGGTCATGAAGCTCCATGGTTTTCTCATCCATGAATGCCGGATTAGTAGGAGGAGGCAACTGTTCGTCTTTCTTGACGAGCATTTTTAATGCCTTAGACATGAATGGACGTAACGTTGGGATCTCCTGAGTGCACAAAAGTCCAACATGTAACACTCTCGCTACCTCATTTTGTACATTGATTGTATGGCAGTTATGCAACATGAGATTTGGATCGAACAGCTCCTCCACTATCTTGCGTTCAAAGTGCTCCCACACCTGTGAATTTCATCCAATAAAGTTAAGATCAATGAACAGAAATGTTTTCCTAGATTTAAAATTTGTTTCAAGAGAGAGATGATTGATCAGAAATTACATCGGAAACTAAGCTGACTGTATCTTCGTCGTTTATTCTCTTGTTATTTTGTCTTCCAGTAACAATCTCTAGTAGAAGAACTCCAAAGCTGTAAACATCTGCCTTTTCTGTTAATTGACCATGTGCTAAGTATTCTGGAGCCATATATCCCCTGCATTATTGGACCATATTAGTCTTTTGCATTTTTTGTGTACTTTTACGCGAAAAAATAGAAGACGAGACGAAGAAATACTGACAATGTGCCAGCAAGGACAGTGCTTATATGACTCTTGTCTTCTTGGAATGACCTGGCCAACCCAAAATCAGCAATATTTGCACGGAACCTCGAGTCCAACAGGATGTTGCTTGCCTTTATGTCTCTGTGAATTATTCGTGTCTTTGTGTTCTCGTGAAGGTATACTAATCCTTCTGCTGTACCTATAATTATCTCAAATCTTTTCTCCCATTTTAGAGCTTTACCTTTGATAGGGTCTGTCAAATTTTAAAGTTAGAATCAAGATACGCAACAAAATCATTCTGGCGTTGTTATGTGAAAACACAGCATTTAGTCTTAACGCGATGGCGGTTACTTATTTTCACTTCTATTTTTAGTTTGTGTGATGATGACATGAGTTTAGGATAAATAGAATAGTGATGATTCATATAGCCGACCCTTACTTACCAAATATGAAGTGATCCAGGCTCTGGTTAGGGAGGAACTCGTATACAAGAAGGCTTTCCGGTCCTGAGCAGCTGCATCCCAATAACCTTATCAAATTTTTGTGCTCAATGCTGCTGACTATGTTAACCTCGTTATAAAAATCTGCAACTCTGTGTTTGTTGTTGAAGAACAGCCTTTTGACGGCGAGCTCTCTCCCATCTGCCAAAACACCCTGCAACAAATCGCACCTCAGACTCGGTTTGATTGCTAACACTTCAAATATTGCATTGAATTGCACTACATTCAGCTATTACATACCTTATAAACCGTGCCAAATCCACCTTGCCCGAGCTTGTTGACCTCATCAAATGACCCTGTGGCTTTGTTAAGTGTCGAATACTTGAAGTTCAAGCACTTGTCATGAAGTATCTTCACTAATTTCTTGGCATCATTTGCACCTAACAATTTCAATTTTTTTTATTCTAAGTTTTAGAATAAAGATACAATATATGTACATTGATATCGTCGTAATGACTTGTATAACTAATTTTTAGCACAAAAGTATTTACCTTTTCTCTTCTTCTGGATTAATTTATTCTTCCAGACACCAATACCAATGAAAGCACCTACTCCCAAAACGACAACGGAACTAACGACAATGATAGTAATTACAACTTTTCCTGCAATATGGTGATTTGCAAGTAAAATTTACGTGTTTAGTTGATAAATAACACGTAAACCAGGATGAAAAAAGAGCAAAAAGTACCCCTTGACGACGAGCCTCCATTGGTAGTAATAGCATTGAGAAAATTGGTATCGGAATACCTCATGAAACACCCAGTGAAAAGGGCTCTACCTTCTGACCATGGCAAGCATCCCAACATGGATGCAGACGCATATTGCAAACACACTGCGCAGGACTTTGCACTTAGCGTCTTCCAGCAATCAGCGAGAACATAAGCTGTCATAGTGGAAGACACTTGAGCACGCGCGTAACCATTATTACTCGGTGCATTTGCAACTGCTTGCTGAACAGCTCGCCTAGCATTCTGTTGGAACAATGAACCCTTTGTCGTCCTGTTTCCGCATACATGCCTGTCTTCTGGACCTAAATACTGGTCATAGAAATTGTAATTGTAATTGGATGCTCGGATAAAGCATCCATCAAGATAAATTCGGCCCTCGTTACTGGGGAAGCACCCGGGAATAACGGTTCGCGCTTCAGAGTAGCACAAGGCACAGTCGAGTAATGAAAGATCACCATAGCATTGGGCAAGTCCATAGCTAGTATCTGGTCCAGTGCCAGTAGCTGCTACTCCATATCCCCTACTTCTAATTTGTTCACTTACAATTTCCATTGTAGCAGCAAAATTTGGAGCGGCAACTATCGTTCCATTTCCACATATGAGCTGGATTATCTGGGATCTTGGTTCAGCCACTGATGTATCTGGTAGAAGTATGATCAACACAATAACAAAGTGACTACACAACATTGAAGGGGTTGCTCTTTCCATTTTTGCCAAATGAGCTGTACAACATAGAAACAATGTGAGAGGACTAATTGAAGTACTATTAGAGAAGAAACTAGTTAGGTTATGAGTATATATAGAAAAACAAAAGAAAATAGTTCGGACATTGTTTTAAAACACAAGCGCACACTTGTGTGTCTGTGAGTTTGTTTAGTTGCTTTTCTATTTTTAGCCAATACGAGTATGTAAAGCGACCATGCCAGAACCATGATACTTGAGGGTGCCCATCACCTTCCCCTCGGTAAACAAAATTTCTTAACCGAAATTCCTGTTGATGATCAGTCATTTGGAGTTGGACTTGTTTTAGAAACACAATTTTGTCACTTTCAAGGTTGAAAACCCTTTTAATCTTGAAAAATATTTTTTAACAAAGGGTGGGACAACTGCTAATCGTTGTCATCGTTGTTGTCCAGCCATATCAATTATCACAACTCCACAATCACCATCCTCATCCACAACTACCATTCCCTCAATCACTGCAGTTAGTCATCATCCACCATCAGCCATCATTTACAACCATCACCACCAACTAGCATTACCATAATAACCACCAATCTTTATGGGCAATCGCCACCATCACCAATCACTGCTATTAGTCACCACCCCTATTAACTATTATTACCATCCATCACAATTATCGGTAGCCACCACCATCAATTGCCATTGTTAACCACCCCACCATCCACCACCATCACTAGCTACTACCCGCCATCACTAAGGATGACAGAATTATCCCATGAAATCATAACCCGCCAAACCTCCTGAAGTTTGGACTGATTATTGGCCCGCCCATTTCAGGCTAAAGAAGTAACTAAATCTCATCTATCTTGAAAGTTGCACTAAAAGAAAATAAGAAAAAAAATTAAACATAGCACAATTCACAACATGAAGATTAAGCAATTATCAAATCTTATTCACTACAAAAACAAAACAATACCAGATATCAAATGCTATTCTTATATATATATATATATATATAAAACACCATAGAATATGAGTTTGAAATTTGTACAAGTAATGGGTCAAGTAAGACGAATTGAGCTATGACCCATTGTTTAGCCCAAACAATAACCCATTCATTGATTCAACCCGCACAAATTCAGCACAAATTAAAGAGATTACTATCAAAAGAACTTCATTTCTAAAGCTCGAACTGCATACCTCTTACTTATTATTTACTGAGTACGAAGGATCTGTCCACTTAGTTGGTTTGGAGGGTGGTTATCCACACGAATGATCCGGATCGATCGCCCCTCAATGTCTTCTGAGTCAGAGTCTGTTGCATAGGACTTGCTTAGTGCGGTTTAAATTTTCTGTGTGGTTTGCAGGCTATTACAGTGAGAGTTTACCAGTGCTCACCATAAAATGCTCACCCGAAGACAGAGGTTGTAGTGACTACGGGTTATGTTGGGTTAAAAAAAAAAGTACTAATGATCTTTTACCGCCAGCCACAATCATTGAATCTCAGTGAGAGCACTGAACGGCTTGAATTCCCCGGATTTTGAGTCGGAAAAGAGAGATATCGCCGTCGCCGGTGCAAACTGATCAGCTGCTGTAGAAGTTGTAGAAACAGAGAAAACAGGAAAAAATGAAGGGCAATTTATACTCACTTCGTCCACTTATATCTGTCCGCTTTTGAAAGTCAGCTTATTTTCAAAGTTAAATTAAATTAAACTAATTGCATATTTTGAACAAAAAATTTAGATATTTTAAAACTTGCCTATCAATGTGATGAGAAAATATATTGTAAAATATTAGTCAAAGTTTTTATAATTTAATTCTAAAAAAAGAAATTATGACAATTAAAAGTGGACGAATGTAGTATTGATTAGTGGATCATTTTGTGAGGGAAGTTTTTCTACTTCCAACTTTTTTTTTCGAGGCGAAGTTATTTGATATCTATATTAGAGTGGGTTAAATTTGAATGCATGCTGAAAATTTTTATATTGTGGAAAGGAAACAAGCTGGTGTCCCATATCTATATTTATATCGGAGTGGATTAATTTGAAATCATGCCGAAAAGCTTTATATTGAGGGTAAAGAAAATATTCTCTGACAAAAATGATGCTAGTTTAAATTCAAAATATCTGATTAAAAATAAAAAATATTTATTACTGTACCATAATTTATTTTATTTTTTTTGTGTGTGAACAAGAGGAAAAATTGTGGAAGAATTTGTTGGAAGGATTATTTGTTTGAATTTTTCAAAATAAAGACTTGGAAGTCTACAAGGGTCTTTTTCTACCGTACATTCACTGCCAAAGGAGAAGAAAGAAAAATATTCGCCCTGTTAAAATTTATAGGGAAAACGCATAAGTTTTATATATAATTTAAAACTTATAAACCGTGTCATACAGTATCATCACACTAAAANGTAGTATAGCAAGGACCCTCCTGAACAATGGGAAGTAGTATAGCAAGGACCCTCCTGAACAATGGGACGTAGTATAGCAAGGACCCTCCTGAACAATGGGACGTAGTATAGCAAGGACCCTCCTGAATAATGGGATGTAGTATAGCAAGGACCCTCCTGAACAATGGGAAGTAGTATAGCAATGACCCTCCTGAATAATGGGACGTAGTATAGCAAGGACCCTCCTGAATAATGGGACGTAGTATAGCAAGGACCCTCCTAAACAATGGGAATTAGCGTAGCAGGACCCTCCAAAAAATGGGAATTAAAGTAGCAGGGTCCTCCTAAACAATGGGAATTAGAGTAGCAGGACCCTCCTAAACAATGAGATTAGTGTAGTATGACCCTCCTAAACAATGAAATTTAGATTAGCAGGACCCTCCTGGACAATGGGATTAGTAGGACCATCCTACATAATAGGATTTGGTTACTTTCTCCTAGGATAAACACTTCCTAGTCTGATTTTTTTTTTTATTTTTTTATTTTTATTTTTTTTAAATTATCTGCTAATAACTCACAAAAATTTTCCAGTGAAAACTGGGGCAAATTTTTTTGTGTATTTCTTTTGTTTGTGATGTTTTTCAGGTTTCTTCAATCGAAACATGGATTTGAAATTCAGGAACAAAGTTTCAACTCTTTTCAGATTAATCAATCCCATGATAGCCAGAATCAGCTTCTTCAATGCATATAGAAGCCTGACTTCCTGACAGCTATTTCTATTCAGCTTCTGATCAAGAAAACATGCAGTCATTCAAGGACATATTCAAATTGTCATTTTGAAGAGTGCCAAAAACTCACTCTAAGCGGCAAGTTAAGCGTCAATCCAATTCAAGATCAAGATACTCACCCAAAAATCAAGGTGATATCTGAAAGTAAAGACACAAGTGAAGACTCAAGAGAAGCTGTATAGATAGGAGCTTGTACTTTTATTTTCCTTTTGACTATTAGCTTTCATTATTTTTATGTAAGGATAGGAACCGCAACTTGGAGCCTCGATAAAACCTCACTTAACTTCAAACTCATCACCTCATCTCTTTGAACTACATGTGACCTGATTCCCCTATAACCCGAGATATGTAGGATGTCCAAAACTAAGACTCGGTCGCATATTTTTCTTTTCGAATAAGAGTCCGTTCAAAACTTGTCACGTTGTCTACTTCTTTGTCTGAAAACTCTTCGTGTTTCCAATCAAAGAGGGGCAAACTGTAGACACGTAATTTTTGACCGAATTTAAGGTATTACACCATTTTTAGTACATAAATATTGCTTTTATATATAAATTAAATATTTTATTTTTCATCGTATTTTAGTAAGTTTATTTTAAAAGATTGAAAAACTACAAAAAATATATGTTTTCTTTTAATTTTAATAAATAAGCTAGTATTTCTTAATTATATTTTTAGATTAGCTATTTGACTTTT